>NW_027111361.1:141002-164568 GCF_000696795.3 Halyomorpha halys | reverse complement strand
TCGATCAGCTGATCTCCTCAGTCAGCTGACATCGAAATAACAGCTGACTCATACCGTAACTTATATATATATATATATAATATAACGGTCTTATCAACCATGTGAGGTTGTTGGTTTAGCATTACGCTATGTTGCTTCTTGGGAACTAACCTCATCGCTATAGCATTTGGGCAAGTTTTCAACACGAAATGGTTTAATTTGTAATAATAAAATCGTTTAATTGCTAACTTGACAATATTTATGACAAGGTTAACATGCCATGGAAAAAAAAACGTCCGACATGCACCAAAATTTAAATAGAAACTCATAAAATGCTTCAAAACGAGTTCAAACAATAAAATTTAAAGTCTACTTCTTCGAAAGGCTAAGTACTCTTAATTCCACTCGAATTCAGATTTAAAATCAAAAGTTCATTTACAAATGAAAAACATAATTATTAAAATATAACGAAATAACAAGAAAAACCCCAGAACACGAAACAACCTAATGTATATTTATTGGCCACGCTTTTGAACTTCACTACTATCACATTACTCTGAAACAATAAGTTAGAATTCTTTTGAACCCAATATCCTGGTAACAAATCCAAGATCTTGGGTTCTGAAAATGAGATATAAAATTATTATTAATAACCATCAGAAAATGAGAATATCATCGTTTGAATCAAAAATACCTCAGAACGGACGAAACATGAGCATAAAAATTAACGAAATATAAAATTAATATCCAAAGTCTTATATATTTGTCAAATTTTATTTAATTTATTTTTTTTAATTTACTCCAAAACCAGGTTCGAGGGATTTTATTTGAAATCATCACATACTATTTAGAATTTTTTAAATTCAGATTGAGGTTACTGCAGTTTTACTTTTAAAGTTTATATTTATTTCCAAAGAAAAAAAAAGAATACTTTTTTGTTCTGTTTTTTATAGAGACGTTATGAAACCGTTTTCAAGTTTCATAAATTTATTTACAACAAAAACCAATTTTGCTGATTGCTTGAATTTAATTATTGGCCTATTGGAGTATATCATTTTTTTTTAGATTAGTTCTCATATATACACTAACAGAAGGCAAAAAAAAAAAAAAAAAAACCACGAGAAATAAAATAGTTAAACATATTAAAATATAAATCAATTTACTTATTTATTTAATTTGTTTTGTTTAATGTTAATTTTGTAATATAATAAAATCTAAATCCTCAGTAGAAGATATAAATATAAATCAAAACAAAATATAATTTGTAGTTTTTCTAGAAAAAAATAGAAAATTTTTAGGAGATAGATATGTCATCTGAGATATAAATTCATATATGGTCAGATTAAAAATTAGATAAAAAAAAATTAATGTTTTTTTTTATAAGGACGTAAGTCAATTTATAATACTTTTAACAATATTTTATTAATTAATAAATTACGCAAACCAGAAAGTTTTTATCGAAACTGGCAATTTTTAAACTACTTACCTTTATAAGACCAATATACTCCAGGTCAACAACGCATCCCACCCCCATACCATACAGTGAAAAGACAGCAACACCCCTCACCGAAGAACCTGCTGGTAACATCCCCTAGAGGTGAGAGTTCACCTGACCTTTAACCTTTGACCCGTAGCGTGGGATGGTCTCTGCAGGTTCTTCAACTATCTTTCTACCACCCTAGATCCAGTTGCAGTCGTGGCTACTTACAGAATCCATGCACAACGTTCAACAGAAACGTAGGTAAGTCAGAAAACTCAATTTTATATATATTTGCAACGAAATTAACACGTTCTTGCTACTAAACTTTCAAATTGTCAGACTGAAGATTTTTTGTGGTATCCTAGTAATTTTTTTTTTGTATATATAATCTTTTCTCCTTATTTTCTTGCAAGCTAATAATTTTTTTTTTTTAATTTTTGATTCTATAGATATTAAAATGAGATTTTTCTTTTTATAAATTCGATTAGACTTAAGATAAATAATCGATTATAATAATGTATCTGAAAAATTAAAAATTATAAGGATAACAATGTTTTATGAAATAATAAAACTTTTTACATATTATATTACTATGTTTTATCTTTTTATGGTAAGGCCACAGTGGAATTCAACCTGGCCCAATTTGTTCATATACTGATATTGGACGAGTAGTGTGGCATACATCACTGGCAATGACATTCAGATATGGAGGTTCAGATAGGTCAGGCAAACATTGCAGTTAAACTTTTGCCGATATATATTACACCTTAAGTGTTCAGTATCAAATGAATAATTAAATGCTCTTGTAATATTCTAAATACTTTTACACATCATCATGAAATTTACTTAATCGTGTAATAATTATTTATATTAGAATAAACAAAACAATTGTTGCTTACAAAAAAATTATAGTACTTTTTTATTTTGATTATTTCACATTACATATAAGTTCTTATTCATTAATTAGCATACGTCTTCATCATAATCATGCGTTTTATTTAATCACATTGTATTTACTTTTTATGATGATATTTTTTTTTATTATTGTTAATTCTTACAATGAAAATCAATAATTATGACCAAAACTATTTGGAATAAATATACAAAAACTACTCCTAATTTCTCTCCTAACTACATGAAAAAATATTGATTATTACATTATTATTAACTATGATTATATTTTTTTATATTATAAGAGCAGATTTCTATGTTTTTAGAAATAGTAATCATAATACATCATACGTGAATATCTTGTCAACGTAATACAACCAGAATCTTTAATAAACCAATAATTGGTTCGGAAATTTTCATTAGTCATTTGTCAACAGATATTTGTTTGACGAGCAATTTTATATTTTATTTTCATTTCTCTTTTTATTATATAATTATTGTTATTTCTTAAACGTTTTATATTCTCAGAAATACAAATAGAAAAAAAAAAATTGGAAACTGGTGATCCAGGAGCCCCTTGATTCTGGGGGCCCTTTGCCTCTTTGTTCTTCCCCTGAATTGAAGTTAGATTTAGAGAAAATTTCCTTGAAAAGAAACGAAAAATAATTTTAAAAATTACAATCTAGTATAGGAATCATCATAAGTATAATATTTGGAGAAGTTTGTCGGGGGGTGTGGCCAGCAAAGAACAACATAAATAAAGAAAACCATATTTATTTATTTTATGCCGACGTTTCGACCTGAGTTTCCGGTCTTCATCAGGGGTTGAGGCGTAGAAGGCAGGTTTGTAACTCTTAGGTTTGAAGTTACAAACCTGCCTTCTACGCTACAACCCCTGATGAAGACCGGAAACTCAGGTCGAAACGTCGGCATAAAATAAATAAATATGGTTTTCTTTATTTATGTTGTTCTTTGCTGACCGCAACCCCCGACAGACTTCTCCAATCATTAATCTACGGTCAACTATCTACACCTCATTAAGTATAATATTGATTGAAAATGTGATTTTTAAACTCTTTCGAAATATTAGAGGTTAAATTTTCTTTACTTCATACAATTAATAATACTAAAAAATAAATAAATAAAAATGATTATTTAAGTTATAAGGGAATTAATATCAGAATACTTGGCTATTTTTATTAATGATACCTGATTTTTAGCTTATTCTTACTAATTTATTAAAACGATAATTTAATTCAAAATTTACATATTAATAACTTCTATGAAAGAAAAATAATCTCCTTTAGACTTTTACGACTACAAAAATTTGGGTGCATTTAAGAGATAGAAACAAAACTTTGGTGAATAATAATTATGCCTTGGGTATTGCTAATGGTAACTGGTGGGGTGAACTAGATCTTGAAGTTGCCGCCATGTACTAACAATGGGAGTGTCAAGATTAATTTTTGAGGACCACTAAGAAATAAATATTAACAGCCCTAGATAGGAATCGAACCCACAATGATCTGAACCGAGCGCTCCCTGACCCATCGCGCACGGCCGTCCCGACCCTAATTGAAAACAAAATAAAAAGATTGTAATACAACATTGTAATATAATATTGAAAAGAAATAATATAATACAAAATACATAATAAAAGTGATAAAATAATATACGTACATTGCAAAAAAACATAATTACGTAAATAAATTAGATAATAACAAATATAATAAACCACCAAGGAAGTAGATTAAAATTAACCTAATTTTAAATTTAAATATTTATTTTAAATAATTAATTAAAATAATTTTTAATGCATTAAACTTATATTTTATGCATTTCTAGACCAAGGATTTGAAAGAGCTCTTTATTTAAATGTGATTCAGCTCCTAGTTCTGGCCGGGATAGTCAATTAACGAGGGAATAATTGAACTCTTTACTAGCTTTTTGCTATCAGAGTGTAAAATCGATTCCCATTAGGTATATAGTGTAGGTAAGAGGGGCTAGTTTAATAGTGCTAGTTAATAAAGTGCTAGAGATCACTTTATTAACAGCACTTAATACCAAAAATTTCAATATTTTGAAATTAATGTTAGTAATATTAATTGTTCGATCATAAAGATTCCTAATTACATATATATTTTTTAAATAATTTTAGAAGATACGCTTGAATAAACTAAATTATTATATAAAATTTTAGTGATCTGGAATTTTTATGAACATAACTTCAAATATTTATTATTTTTTTTTATGTACATAGAAAAAAAAATAAAAGGGAAGGTCCACTTCCAATTTAATCGAAACAAAATAATATTTCTTATCATCGACTCCATATCGAAGTTTTATTTCTGGTTCTGCAGTATTAAAATTCAGCAGTGGGTGGCCCCATGTATAAAGGAAATGTCAGTAATGAGAGAAATAAATTAGCAAAAATTTTGTCCTTCATTGCAGAATTTTCTAAAGGGTGGTTTTTAAATATATGGGCTATTTTATCCAATTTTTATTTTTGAAAAAAATATCTACGATAATATCGTAAAGAGTTTTGCTTGGGTTGGGATTAATTTACAAAAGTGTTTAAAATTAGAGAACGTTATTTAGGTAATAAAATCGTTTTTAATGTTTTTATTTAATTTCAATAAATCCCACCAAATCACATTTACCCTTCGTCGTATGACCTCTTGCCCTATAGTATCCTTTAATAATTCCCCACTTATTCCTGTCGAAAAGATCCGTTACTTAGGACTACATCTCGACAAACGACTGACATGGAATCCTCATACAAGACTAAAAAGTCAAGAAACTGCTCGTCGATTCCGACTATTACAACATTTACTAGACAAACGGTCTAAATTTCCAATCCATTACAAAAGACTGATCTACATGACTATTATAAGGCCTATCTGGACATACGGAGTTGAGCTTTGGGGATCCATTAAACCATCAAATTCCTCCCGAATCCAATCCTTACAGTCCAAAATCCTTAATGCTCCTTACTTTGTCACAAATGTTGCCGATTTGGCCAGAACTAGATACCATTCCTTCCATGATAAACTTCTCAACCTCCCAAATCCACTTGTTTCTAACCTGGCTTCTCCTTCATTACCTAATAATCCTCCTAGGCGTCTGAAAAGAAAATGGCCTCCAGATCTTCTCCTCTAGAAATGTTATTGGAGTCCTATTAGTGGGTAGATTCTCCACATGTTTGTATCATGTCACTATGTAACCTACAGCAAATTTACTTGTTGTATATATGTGTATACACTTGTAAATAACAATAAATAAATTATTAAAAAAAAAAAATGTTTTTATAGAGTGTAAATGAACTGTTCATTGAAAAAATAAATAAAACGAAGGAACGAAGTGATTTAGAGAATATTCCTATTCATATTAGGTGCCCTTATTTAAGAGTGTTATAAAATAGACTGACGTTTAATTTTATTTAGATTAATTTATGCTTTGCTTCTAATATTTTTTCTAGTAAGTTGTTGTTTACAAAATCATTTTACTATTTTAAGAACATTCTTTTAATATATCACGATTCTTTTCAAATAGCTCTATTCTTTGAATTCAATTATTCCTTTCCAATAGAACTCAAGCAGTCGCAACCCCAATCCTCCTTCCTTAACCTCCTTAACCTCCTTCTTCCTCCTGACCTCAGGAGTAGCGCAGGGTTCTAGTGTCTCCCTCCCCGCTCTCCAAATCAAATCCTTTTTCTATGATCTTCCTAATAACATCCAGTAGTTCCCACCACCTATACGACGACGCCTTCAAACTCTATTCATCCTTTCCACCCTCTAACTTATTCGTAGCATTTACTGAGTTCAAGAAGACTTGACTTGAAGACTATGATTAGTGCCTGGGCAAATTTGAATGAATTAAGACTAAAGGCTTCGGAAACCCAGAACATTATTATAGTTTCCCATCCCTTCCTCAGATCCTACGGCACCTATCCTACCTTAGTCCTTAATCATCAACCTATCACTTTAAGCTCCACTGTCAAAAACGTAGGTATTACTATTGACCAAGCCCTATGATGGAAATATCGCCCAAATTTATTGAAGGTCAGTAAGTACACTTGACGTGTTCCACCCCTCTGGACACCTACTCCCACAACCCACTCGTAAGATCCTCGTATTCTCACTCATTTTCCCCCACTTAGATGTGTGGCATACGGAGGCCTCTCGATTTTACAGGAGAACAGATTGAAGCTAATCATAAATTATTTTTTAAGTTTTGTCTTCAGTATCTCAAGGTATCCTTATGTTTTCAACCTCTACTTTAAGTTCGTTCATCGATGTTACCTATTCCAAACAACCAGTTTCCAGCAACCTTCCTATATTCACAATCTCGTCTAATTCGAATCCTCTATCCACTCTCAGGAAACAAGATCTTGCCATTCTGACCTCTAAATCTTTTCCCTTCAGATCAAACATTTGATAATTTATTTTTAACCCCCTATACTGCCATCTAGAATTCCCACCCTCTTAATATCCGAAATGCATCTTCCCTAGAGAGAGAGAAATACTTTATTTATCTATGCTGCCTAAATACATCAGGTTGCTATCTTACACAGCATACTTATCAATCCGTAATCGGACATATATAAATTACAAATACATGGTATAATCCATTATTTAAATTCCTTCTTATCCAATATGTTCTAACGTCCAAAACTGACGCTTTCCAATCACAACACCGGAATTTAAGATTGGAATTAGGATGAGAGGTGAGTAATTTTATCTTTTTTTTGTATGAATCGGTTATTTTTTACTTGGAATAAGTACCTGTTTTATTTACCTATGGACGTGATATTGTTAACATTATATAATATTATCAGAAGCCAATAATTTTAAATACGATTTTTTTTCTTTTCTATTTTTTTTTTCTGTTTTATTTTCAATTTAGAATAATAATTTCGTTTATTTTCTTTTATCTTACTTACCAACTTTATATTTATTTGCCTTTATATCTATTTGGAGTTGTATAATATTCATAGAACTTCTTTTATTTTTAATTGAGGAAAAGAAATAATTTTATGTAGTCTGAAGATTTTACAATCTTCTATTATACAATGTATAAATCTTTTTTTGTTTTTTAATTTCTGGTTAGATTGTTTTGTTAAATTTGTTTATATAAGTTATTCTGAAGGAGCTCTGTCACAGAATAAAAATTGTTTTCTATTATATTCTAGATAAATTATTTTATTTTTTATTTATAGTTATTTACAACTATATACAATTATATACATCAAGTAAAATTGCTGTTTGATATAAAATAACGTGATACAAACATGTGGAAAATATATAATTTTCTGATTTAAATATTTGAAACTAATACCATATTTTTCGTTATTTTTAATAGTTGATGAAGTCTCTGAAAAAATAACATTCTTGCCTAAAAGTTTATTTACGTATATATAGTGAATGTGAAATATACACTCAGTTATTCGGTTAATGGATTAAAAATACCATAATTGTTTTCAACTTTTATTTACTCATATAGCAACCTCAAGTTACCTTCGCTTTGGTAGTACTACGAAAAATGAAAAAACAAAAATAGTGGCAAATGGGAGAACGAAACAAAAATAACTTCTCGCTCGTTTGGAATAACAGTTCGTTCAGAATCAAAAACAGTTGTTTTCAAACGTCTGTCGTTTTTTCTCTTATCACTACTCGAAAGTAAATTTCGATTATCAAATTCCTTGTGTGTTATTGAACTATTGTCTCAAATATATATGCATATTTTTTTAATTTATTTTACGAAATGGCCTTGAAGATCACGCGCATATCATAACTCTAATGCTTCACCTTCATCTGCGTCCTCTTCTCCCATATGTCCCTCATGAGCTTTGCGTGTCTACGTTTTCTCTCCTCAGACTACGCAAGATCTTTTCTGGAGCACTTCTTTCCCACAAGAACCTTCACTCCATTGAGCGTTCTTGTGTACTCATCTCTGTCTAAACAATCCTGGTCTGTCAGCCCCTCTTGTTCCATATCATTTATAACTTGCTTGAAATATCCTGTTGAATTATTGTGACAATGGATTCGTTGTAAAATTCTGTGGTTTTGTCTTTCAGGTTTCATCCTAATCATGTGTCCATAGAACCTCAGCCATCTCATATGGCTCACTGTATCCTTCAGGTGTTCTCTTATGTCCATAGATCCTTCTGAGAATTCTTCTTCCTGTTTTCAGAAGTCCCTCTAGGCTGAGAGGACACGAGGTTTCCGTTCTTTTTTTGTGTGTGTTTCGACCAAGTGTTTCGACCACTCGGGGCATTTACACTTGATTTACAAATTCGATTACAATTGGCATGTTCATACAGTAGAAATACAAATACAATTGAAATTACAAGATGAGAAATTTACATACATACATGACATACAATGACAGTTGAAATTACAAAGTGGGAAATTTACAATTACAATTACCATTACATGTTAACAATTACAATTTACACTTCACAAATTTATTACTGTTGTGGAGTCTTCTCTGATCATTTCCTGTACACATGAAGAGAATCGGTGAGACTCCAGAGCAACCCAGTAAGAATGTGCCCACTAGCGATAGCACTTCAGCAGCAGCAACACATCGGTTCATCCTTCCTTCTTCATGAGATGACAGTGGGTGAGTCGTGTATGTTCCATCCGAAGACGGGTTAATACATCTCTGTAGCAGATTCATGTTTCCGGCCGGATTTTATTAAATTTTATGGTAGAGTTTGGAATGATGTAGAAACTTAAAAATCTATCTATGGTATGTTTGTTATCTTGCAAGATGGAATGGAGATCATCAGGTATATTATATAAAGATTTGAGGGTGTTATAAGCTCGGCATTCTGTCAGAATGTGTTTGATTGTAAGTTCTGTTCCACAAGTTTGGCATAATGGTGGAGGATCGCGGGCACGGGTAACCGTGGGTCAGGCGCGTGTGACCTATTCGAAGGCGCGTCAAAATCACCTCCTCTTTGCGCACATCTCTAGTTGATGATATCCAAGGGGAGACGTCCCTTCTAATTTCCCTCAATTTGTTATTGGAAACATTTTCCCACGTTTGTCTCCATTTCACTTTAATCTTGTGCTTAATGAGAGCAATGAGTTCTTTAGAGTATCACTGGCTTGATGACCGTGTTATAATGTCGTATTTTAGCTTTAATAGACATAGTTCTTCTTGTTATAAAAATTACAATGCTTAATTTCTCTATTTTGGCGACCCTTCTCTCTCCAATCCATTGCTGCATATGAATGATTTTATACATGCATATACAATATTTTAAATAAAATAAATTATATATATATTTATTTATTAATTTTTTTTTATATACATTTAGATGTTGTTGTCGGTAAAAATTTTAATAAAACGGATTCGTAGGGACCATTTAAAATGCTTGAGGAGAGGCCATTTCACCCTAACAACGATCCTTAGAAGATTAATACCGAATTCCTTCGCCAAGTTTATCGCCGGAATGCAAATTAAAAGACATTAAAATTTCTCCGGCCTAATGCTGCCCCCATTCGTCGCCAAATGCTGGGGCATTTTAATAAAAATACCTTAACGAATTTCATTAATGCCTTAGGAATTACCGGCCCGAGAACATGTTCTCCTTCAAATATTAACGGACTTCTACACATTGTACAAACAGCAATGAGGTCTTTTGCCTCCCGGGAACGAAAATCAATTATGCAAGCACTTAAGGTTTTATTCAATTCCCTGTCCCCAAAAGCAGTATTTTAATCAATTTAACAATGGGTTCTCCCCTTAAAAGCTTTCCCGTTACTTTGGAAAATTAAGCCTAAATGAAATAGGGTATTGTTCCTGGAAGACGTGTAATTCGAGGGGGTACCTGGAAGGTTTTTAAAAAGCATTCTAAGCCACTTTGAGCCCCTCACCATTTTTTGGGTTTTCTGGTTTTTACTCTGTCATTCATTGTTGCTTTCACAACCTAAAGTTATTGTTTTTATTTTGTTTTGTATTTTCACTTCAAGGATATAAATTAAAAATCATAATTGTGACAAGCATGCCAGGAAATCGCTTTTTTTTTTTTTTTTTATAAAGTTCATTAATTTTATTTACATATGTATACACACATCAAATTAAAAATTAAAAACCTGTAGCGCTACAACCAATGAAGGGTCAGTACTAAGTAAAGAAGTGGCACTGAGAAGTAAACATTGTGATTTTAATTCCAAGTACTTAGAGTTAGCACCACAGTGCAATACAATTACATCAAGTACTTAAGTAAAAAGTATGTATTTTGAAACTGAATTGACTCACCTTATATCCACTAATCATTCTGTCAGAAGCAGCTCAAATTTTATTATTCTAAAAAGAGTTTTGCATCTATCCTCACTTCGAAGACCACGAATTGAAAGCTGAGAGAAATATATATTGTAACGATGTTATCTGGTCAATCAGTTATAATTGAAATCATCAATGGATTAAAACAGCTGTTTTTAGACTGCAAGTAAAAAATTGTTTTGGTTTTTGTTCTTTGTGATTTGTTTCTTGGCCCAGGTAACACACCACATTGGGTGCCAGAAGCGGGATTTTGGGTAATAAAATGAGAAGAAACTATTTTTTTTTAATTTTAAATAGGAAGTGTACATTTAAGAGTAAAAATTTATTTTATGTTCTTGTGAGTACATTTGAAATGTTATTAAATATTCTTATTGCCAAAAAAAAAAAAAAAATACAATTGCCTACAAATATGGTTTTATTTTTGCATTTTATCGAATGTTGACATTTTTCAGAAATAAGGAACTTTTTTTTATGTAATATTCTGAACTGGAGGAATTTTTATGTGGAATACACATAAGTACAAATGTGTGTGTATGTGTAGATATTACCTGGAAATGAAACAACCTATTGATAAAATTTGAAGTAATTATCTTTAATTAACCTCTTATTATACCAGACGCTCGTATTTTTTCTATAAGTGGTTTTCTAACAATTGTTTTTTCTAATAAAAATTATAAATAAGATTAAATTAAGAATAATTGTAGAAGAAGAGTAGTAACTGTGTCAGATTCTCTCAATAATTTTGTAAATATATCTTTTTTTTTTTATTTTATTTTTCTATCTCAATTAAAAATACATTATAAAGCTTTCCCAAAAATTCTCAATGTGAGTGTATATTTTTAATGATATCTTTTCGTAGTCCCTTATTTTGTGTGTGTTTATTTTTAACTAATTAATAATTTTTTTTTATTTATGTCGGAAGCAGTAAATCAACCAACATAAAATTCTGATGTGCCTAGGATAGTTTTTTATTGTCCCCATACATATATTTACCATGAACTCTAATTTTCTGTAGTTAGAGTCACAGGCATAGCTTTAGACTGGAGCTGAATACGTTGTTATTGGGTGTATAACTGTTTTATAAAGCAGAAGTCTGTTTTTGATCATAATTTAGAATCAGTATAGAGTCATTTTGCTGATGATATTTTTAGCCCTATTGCATTTGTTTTGTATGTGCCGGGAAAACGTTAAAGATTTAGCCAGTTCTAAGGCTAATACTAAGAAAGCCGGGATGAAAAAAAATGCAGTTATTTCACCCCATTTTTTTATTGCTTTAATGAAAACTATGTAAAATTACAAGTCAAAACTGGTGAGTCTGCCAAGCATAGGTATGGGGGATAAAAATTGGTGGCTGTTTCAAAACCTTAAAAAACATTAATTTTTCATTCGGTGCTCTATATCTTAAAAACTACCAACACTAGAAAATCTAAAAGGACATTATTTAAAGTAGAGTAAATTGCTGAAATATTAGCCCTAATAGAACTATTTACGATCAGTAGTTCCTGAGATATAGCTTTTTAAAAAGCAACGTTTCTTAAAAATTTACTGAAAGATTAGTAGTCGGTTAATTTATTTTGAGAAATCTATATCTCAGGAACTATGTGACGTACAGATGTCTATTAGCACTTAAATTAAAGCTAGTTTAACGTACTATAAAGTAGTTTCCGACCTTTACCTTCGTAGGAATAGTATTTTTCATGATATTTCCTAAAATAAATTCACAAACTGTTAATTTCTAGTTGTTCTTCTAAAATATTCGATTTTTGAAAAACATATATCTCTAGATCCATAAGACGTACATATGTCTGCGAGCACTCAAAATAAAGGAAATTTAACTTACTATCAAGTCGTTTATGACACTTTTCTTTTTAGGGATAGTAGTTGTTATGATATTCGCATATGAATATAAATTTGGCAAATGAAAATTTGTCCGAACAACTATAAATCAATTTATTTTAGCAAATATCGTGAGACTCCAACGAAGATAAATGTCATAAACCGCTTTATAGCCCATTGAGCTAGCAATAATTTGAGAGCTAACAGATACCTGCACGTCAAATATTTTTTGAGTATAGATTCTTCAAAATAAATTCACTAACTACTGAACATTCAGTACGTTCTGTATATTTTTATGAAATATTGCTGAACTATCGAATGTAAATAGCTCTACTAGGGCTTACAGTTTAGCAAATTTACTCTATTTTAAATAATGTTCTCTTAATTTTTCTATTGTTATTGGTAGTTTTAAAGATATAGAGCTCCGAATGAAAAATTAATTATTTTTAACGTTTTGAAAAAGCCACAATTTTTTATTCCACCTATACTTGGCAAACTCATTAATCTTGACTAGTAATTATAGTAATAGTTTTTATTAAAGTAATAAAAAATTGGGGTGAAAGAATTGTCTTTTTTCTCCTCTTGGCTTCTTGTACTCTTAAGTACTGACCAACTGAGCTCATGGAATTGTAATTTTTAAGACATTGTGCTTGAAACTATTTGCACTCCGGTTCCGGAAGTATTATATGGGGATTTAATAAAGTTTATCGATGGATTATTCAAAAATTATAAATTATATAATTTAATATTTGCAAGCTACGTTATCATACTTGAATTCTGAATAGGAGAACAGTACTTGTGCATAAAGCTAAGCTCCTTCATCGATTTGTCGCCAGGCAGCGACAACGTTATTCATGGTTTCCGTTCAATTTTAAGTCTAAATCCGGGTGGAGCCGTGCGGAGGGTCCCGGAGGAGATAACCCAGGAAGGTAATGGGGGGATGGGGTAGAGCGGGGAGGGGGCTTAGCGTACAAATTGGGGAAGAGGAGGGAGAAGGTTTAGTAGACTGGTGAATACAGTAATTTGGTAAGCTAATGCTGTAAAGCCGCTTAAAATGCACATTGAGTAGCAAGTATGCGCCGAGGAACATTCAAATGCGAATGAAATGTAAATATAGAGGGAAGTAATGTGGACCCCATTCTCTCAAGTGTATTCCAGCCCATACAATGCTAGCCTCCAAATGTGCCTTCCTCGCTCACCATTTCCATAAATATGGAAGAATTTTCATTGTGCTCCTTCGACAAATACAAGCGACCATTTCCCCCAGATAAATATATTCTCCAGTTATTTATACAGCACTGTTCCCCATTTTAGCCCTGTCAGTTCGAAATTATCCAAAAGACGCTCCCCTCCGCCGTTTATCTCAGCCTTCCCTTTTTCTCAAATGAGTAATTTCCCAAAACGTTTCTGGTGGCATTTTATTAAATATTTGCCTTGTGCATCATAAAAGTGTTTTTTGTCCCACTATGTGTATTTTAAAACACTGGTAGTCTTATTCTGTCGTTCTGCTAAAAGCAGCTTAACTGTTATTATTCAACAACAGTTTCTGAATTCATCCTCAGTTTGCTGACCAAGCAGTCAGAAATATATTTTATTAGTACTATTTTTTTTTTTTTTTTTTAACTTATTTATCCATTCAAGTGTTTCCTGTAACCGGTTTTTTTATTATATTTTCCTTTTAATCTATGTGTTAGTCTTATTCTCGTAAAATGTATCTATTTGTTTGTTTTTAGTAAACTGTTCTACTGCTGTGACTATGAATGATGGTCTGATCTCACATTACTGTCTAATATTGAATTTGTTTAGCGGGTCACTGGAGAGGATCTAGGAGGGTGAATTCCGGAGACCGAATTTGTTGATCGGGTGAATTAAAAAATTGTGAAATGGAAGGAGGAGCAGAAATGAGAAAGAAAAATAGGAATGAATTGAAACATTTGTATTTGTTGTACAGACCGAAATTGATTGTAAAAGGAAACTGTAGGGGGGGGGGAAGTCTTTATTATATCTTATTATTATATCTCTTTATATCTGATTATACCATGTATGTGTAATTCATATATGTCCGATTACGGATTGATAACTATGCTGTGTGAGATAGCAACCTGATCTATTTAGACAGCATAGATAAATAAAGTATTTCTCTCTCTGGTCCAGTGATATCACACAACTTTGACGTATTCCGAAAAAAACGAAAAATTCCTATATTTTCTAAGGGTGAAAAGAACAAATATCAACTTTATTCCTGCTTTGCTTGAGTAGTAGCAAATTGACAAAACAAAGCAGTTTTCGTTTTGTTTTGAAATGGACGTGTCCCAAAGACCGTTGACAAGGGTTTCATTCTCTATAGTGGTTCCTCTATAAGGTCTCGAAGCTCTTAGGGTTGTCAAGAAGTAACCACAGTCTACGTTACATTCTATAGAATACGTAAAATACATACTGAAATATTTTGTATATGTCAGATGTGACACTATTCAAGCAAAGCGGCCATTCAAGCGTGCGGTCTTTGCTTTTTCCGATTCAAATTCCTGTCGGTTTTCTTTTTTCTCCATTTAACTATTCAATAAATATTTGTATTAATTGTTGCTAACAATGAGTATTGGTCATTTATTTCAAATAATTAAAATTAAAGTTTGTCATTTAAGCCCTGTTAGACTAAATTAATAATGACAAGACTTATCTCATATTGAAGAACACTAATTTTTTTTTCACAGTTAAACCAAAATTGTTATAGCCTATTTTGAAAAAATCCTTAAAAAAGTGTTAAAACGATTCACATAAGTTGCATTTCTAGCGGATAGCGGAATTTTAAGGGAAATTTGCTGCAACACTAATCATTTCAGGATACTTGATTATTTAAACTCAAGCGACATCCAAAAGTGGATTTCCGTCGAAAACTCGATTTCGAAATTTTACATGATACTTCCATTTACTATAATGTTATATTTCCTATTATATTTTAAGAACCTATAATTTTATTAATTATGAGAAAATAATGTTTTGTATTCAATAAAAGAAAATTAATGAACATAACTACATATTTTTTTGTTGCGAAGTCATTATTAATTGTTCATACTAATTAGTATCCTCTACTGCAGTAAAATTATTCGCTAAAAAATATTCGAGGTATGTGGGCGTTGGTACAACGGTCACCGCTCTTCAAATTTTAAATTAAGAAAACCAGAGTGGATAAAATTCAGCGGGATTCGGAACTAGTAAAGAATACTTTCATGAAATTATTTTGATAAAAAAAAACTGGTTTGATTTAAAATTCAAAAGCAAATTTTGTCCGCTGGTACAACTGTTTCCCCAAAGCAATAAAAAAAAAAAATGTATATTTTTACTAAAACGTAAGTAAATAAAGTCAGAGGCATAATTTAAATTCTGAATGAACTTAAATTCTAGCTAAATATAAAATAATAATAACTAAAAGAAAAAAATATTATTTGAAATATTAATATCGTTTTATCATGATACACACGTAAAAGGCTAATAAGAGCATCGATGAATTTTATTATGACATACGAATAAAAATTTAATTGTTTATAAAAACTCAACTTGAGTGGAGAATCTGACCATTGCCAGAACTCCTATTTTTATGTACTTATTTTTTATTTTTTTTTTTTTATTTATTTATTTTCATTCTTATTTTATTTTATTTTAGTATGAATGTGAACATTCATCACTATTACCTATTGCACACAATAATGTGGCAGATTGTAATATCTATCAATTAAATAAAGTTAAAAAAAAAAAATTGTTTATAAAATTTATATCCACAAATAACTTTAATATTCAAGAATATATATTAAGTATAACAGCCATATCAGAAAATATATCTTTAATACACAATTTAATGTATCATAACTATTTAGTATTTACACATATACTTATATTAGTGTTATTTGACCAATTAAATGCAATTAAAAATTAAAAGCGTTATTGAAACTAATCCTTAATTGGTTTTCTTCATAACCAACCAGGATCTCCTTAAAGGAAAATTTAATTATATACTGAATTTTGAGTTGATAATACTATTAAATACCTACAATTTATTATTATCATTATTTTAATCATAGGGTAATAATCATTCATTTAATTTAAAACCACTAACAATTAAGTAATAAAAATAAGCATATATTTTTCCTAGACTATTTCCCGACCGAATATATTTTCTTTCAACGATCTCCAGAATAACCAACACAAATATTTTCGAGATCGTAGCGAGCGGGAGTTTGAATAGTTATTACAAGAGTTTGGAGCAACTGTTAGAGTGTTATTATAAGAAAATTGTAAATCTAGAGAACGCAAAGGTGTGGGCGTGATGTGTGTTGATATTTTGCCAAGCCCAAGGGCCAAACCTCCCAACTTCCTCTTTAGATAATTCTCTCTACCATTAGGACGTATATTATTTAAACAATATACGGATCAATAAAATGACTTATTATTATTATTATGTATTTTTAAAAAAAATAGTGAAATTACTACTATAATTACAGCTACAAAAAAAATATAGATGCAAAAATAATTATAACTGTACATTATTGGAAGATTCCAAAAAAAAACTAAAAAAAAAAAAAAACCCATGTCTCTTAATAAGAAGCTACTCATCACCTACTCAGGAATCATTAGGACAGGAAAATAAAAGATTGCATAAATTAATACACAAACCAAATCAAAGTCACCTTTGATCAACACTTATCATTGAATAGCCATATTTCCGGAATAACTCGAAAAACCACCTCAATCCTAAAACAGCTCCTAAAATCCCGTGATTCATTTACTCCAAGTACTCGTCACTTTCTAGTATCCTCCCTTATTCTCCTACTTTTCGACTATGGGTGCCTAGTGTATGGAGGACTATCCATTGAACAAGAAAAGAGACTTAAAACACTAATGATCTCAATGAATAAATAAAATAAAATATTTTCCTGTTATATTTCTTTTCATTTTTATTAAAGTAAACAATTAAAATATTTGGTAAAAAAATTAGGATATCTTAATAAGTTTCCCATTTTTAATTTACTCATTTCTTTAACAATGGAATTTAGCATCAATTTTCGTACTAGATCAGTTTTATGGCATTTAACAACAAGAAAAACAATTATTTTAAATTAAAAATATTTAAAAAAAAAACTGTCAATTTTATCTTGACAGGTTTTCTTCAATCTCTATTTACCCTTAATTAAATATTTTTCATTTTCTAATCAGAGATTTTTTTTTTACGAAAGGGTGTTAGATAAGGTTTCAAGCTATCGATTTTTGATAATATATTCATTCTAAATTATTGTTAAAGATATTTGGAAATTTAATAAAATGTTTATGTTATTTCTTTTATAGTTATTTCTTTTATTTTCTAAGACTCACAGATTAACCTCTTTTTTGTATTTAAGTTTACAATCTGTAACAGATGGAGATATCTGAATTTGATTTTTATGTGAATTTTATCAGTTTTGATTTCTTATCCACATCTAGTGAAATCATCCCTTTCACGACACGGACAGCAGAACCACTTCTCTGGATAACTTCTGATAGCAACAATTTCCGGACCTGGATAGTCCACGATAGACGCAGAGATCGAGCGGCCTTCCTCAGATTCTTGAGGTCAGTTAACTGTTCCTAGCCTGGTTTTAATTAATAGGTCTCCATTTTGCCGAGGCCAGGGACGGATGTTTTTACGGAGGGTAGTTCCGCGAGAGGGGGGAAAGAGATGGGGGGTTGGCTCGACCCCTTTTTTTTCCGCTGCGGCTTGGCCCCCTGCAGTCCCATATATCAGGGGATTCCGCAGGAGCACAGACTCAGCCCTAGACCTAATGCTTAATTCTCCTCCTACACTATCGCTACACATTACTCAAAGACCGGAGTTTTTTTTTCTTTTTCGGTCGAGGGATTACCCATTGAAGGATGCCTCCGGTTCCGGACCGGTTACCCCCGTAAATCGAGATCAAAACTTTTACCCCATTAATTCCCTGTAATTTAAAGGGACCTTTCCTGTTTTATGGCCGCTTCTTCGGCTTTTAATTCAACAGCTTAGTCCTCCTAATTGCTATCGTTTAACGTTGAGCTGGAAATACATTCACGTTACTTAACTGTTACCACTGGCCTTCAGGAATTTCCATACATTCGGTTCCCGGGTCAGTTTGTCTGCTGTCAGTCGTTAAACTTGATATGATGGTGATTGATGTTTAGACCGGAGGAGTAATTTTTTTATAGTAAAAAGTTTTATAATAAAACAAAAAATCACATTCAATCTTTTTACAGAACAGTCATTTCATGTTGATAGGAGGAGTAATTTGTACCTCAATATCAAATTAAGCCCGTCATTCATAACATATTTATGTCTCTTCGTACTGCGTTCTTTCACAAATTTATCTTCGCTAATTTTCCTTATAAAATTCTGATCTAAATAAATTAGGATACGAAAAAAACAAACAATAAAATAAAGTGTAATCAAAGTTTCGATGTAAAAATTGTATTAAAATGATTACAATGCACAGTCTCCCAAAAACCAGTACCCTAAAGGTGAGTTAAATCACTCCAGATTTTGGAAATTTATTTTAATTTTTTGATCGACTTACAGGAGCCTGAAAAATCAGAAATTTATACTAGGTAGCTTTCTTAAAGAGAGGAAAAAACACTAGTTCGCATTGTTTTGATATCTATTATAATTTTTCTTGTCTTTTTCAAAAAGTGGGGCAAAGTTTAGGTAGGTAAGTAAAGAGATTTTACACCATATTCACATATTATTTCTTAAAAGTCGGAAATTAACAACTGATCCACTTAACAGGTATGAACATCGAAGAAACTACCAAAATCATATAAGTAAAACAAAAAAAAAAAATGTACATATACATGGTATCCTATAAATTAGTGGTCACTTTTTAGAAGCAGATATTATATTATACCTTACGAGGAACAAAAATTCCATATGACCCATAGTCTGATTCTTAACGGTATGAGATAAAAATTTTGAGTTTTTAGTTATTATATTTTTTCTCAGAAAAACTCAAATTAATCTAGTTTAAACCTCTCTTTAAAAAAAAATTAAGTGGCACCAAATTAAAGATAAGAAAATTTCATATAAATCAAATGAATTTGATCTACCAAAAAAAAAAAAAATAAGAGCTCCGAAAAATAACCGCACGTTGTGTCGAAAATTGAAAATTGAAGCTAATTTCTACGACTCTTCTTAATTTATTAAGCTGATATAATTTATTATATGATATGGCTCAAAAACAAGCCTACCCTCACTGCTCACTGGATGCGAGGAAGCAAAAATTAAAAAAAAAAAAGTCTTGGTTTTTGTCTAAATAAACACAATTGATTATTTTTCTTATTTCACTAACGATAATTATAAATTTTATTTACATTAACTGCTCAAATTGTCTTCCACCCTACCTTCTACATACTCTACTTCTTCTGAGAACAACATCTCTCTGAAAAATTAATGACTTCAGATTAATCAAAAAATTTCAAGCGTACTAAAAGAGCATTGTTTTTTTGCTAACGTTCTTTTATGTCTAAATTGTTTCCTAAGGAATACTCATAAAAAAATAATAGAGGACAGCAAATTTTGGAGGGCTATAGAATCGCTAAATAACCTCGGTGTTGACAAGAGAAGTGATAAATTCTCCCATCAATCACTTTTTCTTTATATATATATATATATATATTATGTTTACAGGGTATGTGATACAAATCTTAATACCTAACTTCCTCTGTCAACAACTCTAGAAAGTATAAATATAGGATTACTGTACAGAATAAAGCAGTCTATTATCAGCAACCGTATATATATATACACACATATATAGACGCAGCCAAACAATACTGCAAATCTAATTTTATACAGAAACAACAAGCATATGCAAAGTATTAAACGATATTTGACATTAATTTTTTGTAATACTTCCCCAAAATTAGAGCTTTAAGATTCATTGATTGATCACACGCGAGTAAATCCAAAAATTCTTGTTCGGGGAATAGGAAGACGGTTTGAACTTAAAACTAATCTCATCTGATCAAACTTTTTTTTCTAATACAATTATTATTTTAATAAAAATTTTAAAGAACATCGTTAATTTTGAATTTAAAAAAATGTTTATTTAAAAGAGTTAAAATTAACTCGCTTCAAAGTAATAGATGTTACGTAGTACCGCAATTGGATTGATGTCAACTATATAAGAAAAATAAAGGTAGCCTAATCTCATCCTACCCGGTGGGGCGAGATTGTGCCAAAGAACGAAAAATTACTCCCATCAGGTCTTTGTTTTCAAGATATCCTTCTCTTATAAATTCAACAGACTTATTTGTAAATAAAGGAATGGCCTAAAATAGAAAAAAAAAATGGCACAACCTCGTATATAATAGTAAAAGAGATAATCATATATTTATTAAAAATATGGTTCAAAGTACACATTGGAATACCTGCAAGAGATCTCAAGATGTCTTAAATATATTTTAAATTATTCAAATTCATGTTTGGTGATATCAGAATAAATAGGTTGACAAAAAAAAGGTCTTTTTTTCTGTTGTCAGAATAATTCTTTCTTGGACTAAGGGTTGTCGTGGGAGGAGGAGGCGAGGAGGGTGAAGAGGTGAGAAGGAGGACATTAAGGGTGGCGTTCTCACCCCCAAAGAAGCGGTAACGATGACAACGCCCTCCGCACTGCCATATTGACCGTTAGCTTTTGTTCGGCCCCACCTCGAACTTCTCCTTGTAGCGATACTCCCACGACAAGCTAACGGAGTACCTCCCTCAGATCAAAGGGGTTGCCTCGGTTCGATCAAAGGGGACAGAAGAGATAGAATATTCCAGTCCCATCCGTTATTAATGCCTTGACAAGGTGTTTTGGTTAGCTGAAATCCGTTTCTGACAATCGAAAATTAGTCACTAAGTATGTCTCCAGATAAATGGATTGGTCGTATCCATACTCACGTTCATGTTGAGTGTCAGTGATAGACTTCTTCAATTACCAAAATCGTAATAAATTGGACACGAAAGTGCTGTCTTACATATAAGTACAATCTTACATATTTTTGTGAACAACTTTTGGACGGTACACTCAGTTTTAAAAATACAATTTCCAAAGTTAAACGTAAAGTTGTTCATTAGTTAATTTCTCACAAGCTTAATAATTGTTTAACTACGCAAAGCCAGCAATACAGCTGTCATGACGTCACTTCTTGCAACTTTCGCAATCCTAATTATGTTACTTAAAGCTTATTTATTAAAAGATTATTTGATGATTAATGAAAATATTATTACATTTATAGAGTTTATAATTTTGACAACATGAAGTTAATTTAAATTCATTTAAGACAGTCAAGATTAAATGTCATGAAAACTGTCAGTCAACTGATAGTTCCCGTCGTGGCAGCAAAGTGTTACTGTGAAAACGGGTTTTAAGTGACAATAGCTTCACTGTGCTACGTCTATCACCAACAATCACGTCAGACCTAATATAACAATACTGTCACGATAGTAAATGCTGTTG
The DNA here is from genome assembly GCF_000696795.3 of Halyomorpha halys. Classification (NCBI taxonomy): domain Eukaryota; kingdom Metazoa; phylum Arthropoda; class Insecta; order Hemiptera; family Pentatomidae; genus Halyomorpha; species Halyomorpha halys. The sequence goes on along the minus strand of NW_027111361.1, from coordinate 142,593 downwards.
TGGTGGTAACTATTATAATCTTTTCCACATTTCAGTGGCTGCCTTAATTGCTGCTGTGGCAATAAATTGTCAGTGTTGTCCTGGCGTTTAGACTGCATGTATTGTCAACTATCGAGCTGAGTGGAAAGGCACTGTACTACTATCTGTTTGACAGTAACCGTAGGCTAGCTCTGAGGGTTCGGGAGTTCTCCGGGGTCGACCCAGCCTCATGAAGTGGGTATCCTTTATTTTGTAAGTCTGAATGTCGAGCATTATTCTGACCAAAGTACTGCACCCACTGACCCTTCATGGTCAGATTTAATTTAATTAATTTTCAACTATCATACCAGACCTAGTTTGACAATAGTGTCATGACGGCAACTATTATACAGTTATAACCATTTAAGTGGCTGCAGCAATTGCTGCCGAGGTAGTAAAGCCTCAATGTGTAGACAGGTCTTGACATCAAACTAGCTTCGCTGCCCCTACATGTACTGTCGCCATAGTAAATACTGTTACACCATAGAAGTAGCTAAGACAGTTACTGCAATCGTTGTAAACTATTTCCGATTAATGTAGTGTATCTTCAATATTCATAAATTTTACTAGTTACATGTAAATACTAGCAATAGTACATGTAAAGCATTATAAGATTTAACAACTACTATTATAATGGCTCGTAGATATTGGGGATAATGCACCTTTGTCCGAAAAGTCGTCCAGAAAATAGAAATTAAAAGGAGCAATGAGTATTATAGTTCTTCTTTAAAAATAAATAAATAATATCAAATATTATTATTTAAGTATTGCTAAGTTCTTATCTTCTCGATCGATTTCAACGCATATATTAATCAGACTCAAAATTGACTAATTATCCTGATCATAAAATATTTCTGTTACAATATTTGTCTATGGCATGTTGTTGGGAGAAATCTTATCTTTAGGTTAGAAAAAAAAGTGGTGGTTGAGAGCAATTCTAACTATATTAAACCTGAATGAATAGAAATACTATTCATAGAGTTTTTTTTTTTTAAGGAAATTTACTTCCTTTTTAGTATTTACCTGTTTATTTATCATAATTCAGAATTTAAGCATGATATCCTAACTTAAAGTATCAATTATTAACTTACAATACAATAAGATGAATTAACGTTTTTAATATGATTAAATAATTTCCAAATAGTCCTTCCTGTAATATGAAATAACAACAATTATCACATAACAGTTATATATACTCTTAACAAGGAATGCAACACTAAAAATAGGTCAAAGTCAAGAGAGGAGACCTTAGGAGACTACATTTTCCAAGGTGGATAGAAAAAGAACTAAGAGAGAACAAAGAAGAGAAAAGCACCAAAACTTGATCTGAGGGTATTTCTGTGGTTCAACCCTTTGTTTGTAAGAAATACCCTTCAGAGTTTTTTTTTAATTTATGTGGAAATTTACAACTTTGTCTTAGTATTTATCTATTTATTTTTTTATAATTCAGATTTAATTAGAATTAAATTAACCGTTATTTGCTTATAATCTAAAAAGATATATTTACGGTTTTAATATCATTACAATATTATACAGGCATTGGGCTCAAAAAATCCCTATAAAAAAGAAAGAA
>NW_027111361.1:137446-140882 GCF_000696795.3 Halyomorpha halys | reverse complement strand
TACGTTCTTCATTTCAAAAGCTCACTTTCATGTCATGACTTTTAGCTGGTTTTAGTTGGTTTTTTAAATTCTCACTCCCTTATTTTTATTAATTTATATTTTATATTTACTATTTATTTGATATTTATATATTTCATCTTTACTTTATATTCATATGTTAGTTCCAACTTAAGTTTACTTACATTAATTTCTTTATTATCAATACATGAAGAAGATAGTCAGGATTACGGTCAAAATAGTTTTCATCTACTTAATGTCCGACGTTTCGCCTTACTTTTCAGGGCTTCATTAGGACTAAAAAGATACAAAAACAACTAAGAACATTACAACAATAAGATACAAAAAGGCAAATGAAGGTAGGATAAACATTATGTAAAAAATAAGTGATAAGAAAATTATTTTTATTTATTTATTTATTGATATTTACAACTGTATAAAAAAAAAAATACAACAAGTAAATTTGATCATAATGACATAATGATATGATACAGGATGTAGAGAAACTACCCAGTAATAGAACTCTAAAAACAGTTTACTATATAAGGTCACGAGGCCATCTTCTTTTCAGGCGCCTCGGAGGATTGCCAGGAATGGAAGAGGAAGCAAGGTTAGAAACTAGTGAAGAAAATTATATATAAATAAAAGGAAGAAAGATATAAAAATTGTGTTAATATAAAATAAACTTGAATAAACAATGATAATAATAAAAAATTACGTAAAAATAGTTAGAATCAAGAATTAAAAAATTATGTAAAATATACATTTAAATGAACAGGAGACGCATATAAATCGAAAAAACAGAAAAGTATATGTAGGAACAAAAAATTGAAACACACTAACAGACGGAAAATGTAGAAGAAAGTTGAGATTAAATAAAGTTCGTGAAAGTATAAATACAAATAAAATTAATAATGATGATATTAAATGTTCGTAAATGAGCATAAATTTCATCATCTACCATTTGCCATCATTCTTCATTTGTCTTTTTGTATCTTATTGTAATGTTCCTAGGTGTTTTTGTATCTAGCCCTAAAGAAGCCCTGCAAAGTGGGACAAAACGTCGGACATTAAATAGTTGAAAACTATTTTGTTTCGACTGTAACCATAACCGTCTTCATATTTTAAGTTATACGTTCAACCATTTATACATATACTTTTTTTATCAATGTTTCTATTATATAATTTAAACACCTCTGTACCTCTATTTATTTTGTATATTATCTTTTCTCCCTCATATCATTTGTATCCATATTACTGTGTGTGTATATTTATTGTATCCATTCTTTTAACTTTATTTCTTTTGTTTATTCTATCTGTGTAAATTTCTTTCCCCCTACTATTTATATTATCATTTAATTGTTTGCTTATTTTTAATATTTTCTTTAATTTTCTAATACTGTTTAATTTTTGTTTTAATAATTATTTACAACTGTATACATATATACACATCAAGTAAATTTGCTGTAAGTGTTATTATGACATGATACAAACATGTGAAGAATTTACCTATTGATAGAACTCCAAAAACATTTCTAAAGGAGAAGATCTCGAGGCCTTTCTTCTTTTCAGACACCTAGGAGGATTATTAGGTAGTGAAGGACAAGTGGGTTTGGGTGGTTGGGAAGTTTATCATGGAAGGATTGATATCTGGTTCTGGCCTAATCGGCAACATAGAGGTCCTAATGGATGATTTGATTTGTGACAAAGTAAGGAGCATTAAGGATTTTACGAAGGAATTTGGACTGTAAGGATTGGATTCGAGAGGAATTTGATGGTTTAGTGGAGACCCCTGTTTAATTTAAAATTATTTTATTTTCAAATGTAACGTATTTTTAACCGTCAATCCCAACTACTTCTCTATCACGTACTTTATTCTCGAATTTACTTTACTCTTATTCCACCTTTTCCATTTTTTATGTGTGATATATTTTATTTTTTATCTGTCGTTATTTCCGTTTTCATTAATTGTCTAAAACCTTTTATTATTATGTTTCACTGTACATCTTTTTAATTTTTAATTTACTCAGTTTATTTATGTTTACATCATTTAAGTGTTGGTATATTTTTTTAGCCCTGATGAAGCCTTGCAAGGTGGGACGAAACGTTGTCTCATAAAAAGTAGTTTCACGACTATTTTATTTTTAATATTACTCACGGTCAATTAGCGATCTTCCAATAATCATTTTTATATCATTTAAAAAAATGTGAAAATTTGGCCTCCTAACAGGTTCATCATAATTGTTTTACTTACAATTATCCGTATATGGAATATGTTGTAAGGAAAAGTTTTGCGGTCATACAAAAAATTTTTAATTAGGGTTTTCGACGGCAGCTTTCTCATTAGTGTCGACTAAGCAGATGTACCATTTTATAAGATGGATTTTTACACATTTTTTCGACTTTATCCAAATCGACTCGATTTTGATTAAACTCGATAAATTAATGCAAAATTAAGTCATCGTTAACACCAGATAGGTTTAATTCTGATTGAAATAGTTAAACTGGGCTTGAATGTCGAATTTTCAAATAATCGTCCTATACCATACTTTTAATTTTTTTTTTACATGAACGAAAAAACCAATTGTCATTGTTAACTATAATAAACAATGGTTAAATAAAGAAAAATCGAAACATTTTATGAATAACTTAAGTAGAAAAAAAATAAAAGTAGGTGAATGAACATCCTAGCTCAAAAATAAAAAGGTCGTTAGTAAATGAAATTACTTGTGAGGTATTCAATAAAATCGACCAACTAGAAATGCCACTTTAAAGAACCGATTTTTCACATTTTCATGCAAACAGCTCGAGCGATTTTGATTCATCACGGCATGTCAAAGTTGAATTAGATTAAACTGAACTTGCATATTCAGTGCATGTGTATTTCAGGAAAATAACAGCAAATCTTCCGTTAAAATCGACTCATCAGAAGCACCACTTTAAAGAATCGATTTAACATTGTTTTAGAATTTCATCAAAACCGGTTTAATTTTTATTAAACTCGGTAATTAATGTAAAATGAGGCAATCTTTAATTTTAAAAACCTTTCTCTAATGTATCTTTAAATTTATTTGAAAAAAGTAAAAAGTTCTGATTGTTATAAATAATAAACATGGAGAGAGGATTTCCTCATTTACCCATGCGGCCCAAATACATTGCATTGCTATCATAGCACAGCATACTATAGTAGTAACACAGAAGTATTATACACAGCATACCCTTCAATTTATGATCGGACATTTATGCACCACATATATTTATAAATTATAAGGCCTATTTGGACATACGGAGTTGAGCTATGGGACTCCACTAAACCATCTAATTCCTCTCGAATCCAATCCTTACAGTCCAAAATCCTTAGTAAAATCCTTAATGCTCCTTACTTTGTCACAAATCAAGTCATCCATCAGGACCTCAAGGTCCCCTATGTTGCCGATTT
>NW_027111361.1:136565-137071 GCF_000696795.3 Halyomorpha halys | reverse complement strand
ATATATTACTATTTATATAATATATAACTATTTTTCCCCTATTTATTATTTAATAATTTTATTTTATTTGACAATCCTGATAAAAATAGGAAAGAATTTCATGAATTACTAAATTAGAAAAAAGAAATATTGGTTAACGATTGCATTGGGGTTACGTTATCTTTTGTTAAGATGTTGTGTTCTAGGCAATAATAAAATTTATATTGGTTATTGTCACTTCGAGAACCCCTAAAATAAGATTTATAACAAAAAAAAAATAAACGAAATTATGCCTTCTCTGATTATATATATTTTTTTTTATTACTTTAATGTGATTTACAACTGTACAAATAATAAATATAATAAGTAAATATGCTGTATGTTTCATATACATTTGAAAATCTTGGGAAGGAACCAACCATTGTTGGTACTTGGCCATCTTCTTTTCAGACGCCTCAGAGGATTATCAGGGATTGTTAAGGATGAAAGATTAAGAATTAATGGGTTAGGATGGTTAAGGAGTTTGG
>NW_027111361.1:124233-131230 GCF_000696795.3 Halyomorpha halys | reverse complement strand
TTTTTTCCTTGAAAGAATTAAAAACTTGTGATCCCCTCCCCCCAAAAAAATTCCTCCCCTTACCTACTGTTCTTATATATATTTTTTATCTTATATTTTACATATATATTTATATCATTTATCGAAAAAATAATAATATATAATACAAGCATATATCCTCTCAATTATTCTCTTCCTTTTCACTTCGAGAACATCTCATTTGTCACGGTGGTAGAGAGTTAGTGAATGTGATGGTTATGATATTTTCCTTATCAAGAATTTACAAAGCGACGTATTTATCCGAATCGAGGTCAGCTCGTGTAGATAACAAATCGTTAGCTAAACCCATCATGGTCTAATCTGCGGAATGTAATTATTCCGGGGGGAAGGAGGATTGGTTAATCATTGGTTTTGCTCTGTTTAAACTGCAAAGGTAGAGCAAGGGAACCCGAAACCGAAAAAGGGAGTTCCAAGGCAAATGTTTGAAGAGAGGTCCGTGGCATCGCATATCTCGCCCCGCATGTTCCAGAATTGATCTCAAGTGCTCTCGCCGCCGCGAATACATAAAACGGATATCCCAGCTTAGCTTCAACCGCTCCCTGCTTTTCCAATTATGTATATTTATATATTCCTATTTCTCTACAATAATCGCAGATTGGTAAAATAACAGGATACCTCTGTTTGAGAGGTACCAAGAGTTAATCTATAATCATTATATTTCGATATTCAAGGATAAGATCATTTTTAGTAGAAAAATTTCCATGGCCACCTACATAGATATACATGTTGTAAAAATGTAAGTATGCAATATGAGGCATAAGGTAATTTGGAATACCATTTATATATTTCGTTTTAAGATGACCCTTATAAACGTATCAATCCCATCCTCATATTCTAGGGGTAAGTGTTCCAATATTAAATGAATAAATGGAACTTTTGGTAATATAATTTATTGACTTTGTTTTTTTTTAGACAAAAATATTAACAATTTTTAGAAAATACATACTTATTTCATCTGAAAAAAATATATAATATCGCGGTATCTACTTCTTACAATATTGAATACCCTACATTACAAATTTTTAAAAAATCCATCTTAATAAAATCTACAAAAAAAAAAGTCTATTAATTTAATCTATGGACTATGGGCGATATCTATCTAACTCCATCAACTTTCAATACCTTAAATTATAATTTCTTAAAAATCCACGTTTTTAAAATCTGCAAAACAAAAGGCTTTAATAATATAATTTATAGAAAAAAAATTGTTGTTGTAGTATCTAATTACAGTAATTTTCCATACACTATAGATTACATTTTTTTTTTACAATTTTGAGACATAAATTGCAATTTTTAAAAAATCCATGTTCATTAAATCTACAAAAAAAACTTCGGTACAATAATTTATTGACTTTGTTTTCTATATTTTGTTTTTTTTTATAAAAAAATATTGTATTTTGATTCCTTGTATTATCAAATTATGTTAAGATGTTAAAGTAAGCAATAGGAATTAACTCTTCTGTTCATTTCCTATTTCTATTAAAAATACTCTCTTTCATGGAGGAAATGAATCCCATTCACTCTATTATTTTCCAGATGATACTTGAAAAATGTTCCCTTATTCATACTTAAAATATTTCCTCCATGAAGGTATACATCTGCTAATGTGATATCTGATGATAGTCTATTTTTTTTAAAATAATTTTATATCTTTATTATTACTTATTTATGTATAATTAATATTTTTTCATGACGCTTATTTAATATGAATTTTTTTTTTCCTTCCCCGTATTGTTTTTGTTTTATGTACATCTCCTGTATTTTTTAACTGTATATTTTACGTATTTTTATATTAAAAATTTTTACTCTTGCCATTGTTACTTATTTTTATTCACTTCATTACTTATTTATTGTTACTTATTTTTATTCTTATCATTGTATCTTGTCTTTGTATTTTTATTCTTATCATTGTATCATTTTGTATCTTTTTAGCCCTGCAAAGTGGGGCGAAACGTCGGAAAATAAATAGTTATAAACTAATATTGTTTCTCCTTTGACCGCAACCCTGACCATCTTCCTATACATCACTTTTTACGGTCAACTGTATATACATATATACAATAGGAATTAACCTATGTATACGTATTTATTTCTATGCTTTCATTATCATTCAATACTAACAGTAACTACCTTTAATGGCCTATGTCCATGGCTAAAAGATTTATATACTAGCCAATAAAAAATCTCTCTATGTAGGATAATATGGATCAGTCGAGTAGTATAGAATAATTATGGAGAGAACTATGGAATAATTATTTCTAATATGGAATAAGTTGTATTTTTCAAGAAAACCACGAATTGAAATATTTCCGTATTGTGGTCAGTGGCTGGAAGTACATCGCGATGGATACATTTTAATGAAATGTGCTTTTATTCTGCACAATGGTCTCACTTTCAGATAAAGTTTTGGTGCTTCTTAGTTATTTTTTCTATCTTCCTTGGAGATAGTTTTGTTTCTTAGGTCCCCCTCCCCCTAGGCTATGAACTATTTTTAGTATTGCTCTCCTCGTTTGGGATATATATAACTATTATGTGATAATTGTTGTTATTCCTTAACAATCCTAGTCCATTCTTCCCTACCCTGAGTCCCCCAATCTCTAAACTTAAGCGTGGACACCCTCTTATTCTTCCTTCTCCAGGCTTTCCTTCCAGAAATTTCTTTGATGCCCTACCCATAGGGATCCACTTCACATCTCTCTGCCAACACAATTGGTTCATTCTCACTTCGATGACTCTAAATCCGGTTCCTCGAACATTTCTTCGAACTCGTCATTCTTTCCTATCCTCCAGTTACCATTCTCACAGATCGTTCCATATATTCCTCTGAGTACTTTTCCTTACCTTTAGCGACTAATAAACTACCTACTATAGTGAATTAAAATATTTGGCGTCATTAATAGCACTGAAAGAGAGATTTATAATGATATTTAATATTAACTAGGGTGAAAAACCGTCTTAGATTCGCCTAGACAGTCAGGGGTTGACTATTGCGTTATGTTGACTAAGCAACAAAACTGTTCGGGATTCCCGACTTAGTGACTATGAATAGGTAACTTGTCGAGAATGTAACAACCCCTGATCATTTCGCCTTCTGAATGAGAAATTGATACACGCAGACAGATATTTTCTTTAATGATTACCACATACACTACAGAGCAAAGAGGGTGGTCGGTTTCCATGGTGAAGGAACATTTAAATATTAAATCCAATTCACTCTTTCTTGTGTGGAATTTTATGTAAAAATGAAATTAGATAATCTGTTCCTTCAAAGAGAATATTTCATCCAAAACCTTTAAACTAAGGCCAAATAACAAAAAAAAAAAATGTCATTGTTAAAATTTTTCTATTTTAGATCTGGAATATTCGACGTGATTAAAAAAGTTTCAATATACGTACCTAATTTTTATTACAATTTATTTATTTTGTAATGATGAGAAGATAATTGACCGTGAAGAAGACGGTTGGAGGGTGCAGTCAGAATATAACACAAATAGAACAAAGATTTGTGATCTGAACAAGTTGTTATCTTGTTCTTTGTTCTTTGTTCTTAGCCCTGATGAAGGCTAGAAATTCTGGCCGAAACGTTGGTACTATTAAATAAGTTATTTCAATTTATTTGTGTTAACATATAACCCCACCCATCTTCTTCTCATATATTTTTTATGTATATTATTAATAAGATTTAAAGCTAAATACAACAAAAATCCGTTTAATGCATTAGACTATAAACAAATATGTTTAGTAAAAGGAAATGTTTTTGGTAATTACGTCTTCGTTATCTCCTCGCCGAGTTCACCCCTTCTCTCCCCCCCTAGCCATGTTCCTCGAATTTGTCCGAGATAGGCTTTTAAAATTTATGGAAACACTAATATTACCCGTCATCCCTTGAGAATAAATATAATATTAACATTTTAAAGGCCTTTATTACATACGTATAATACAGTTGTCTTCTCTTTCAGATTAGACACACGATATCGAAGACGCAAATTGCTTCACACATAAACTTCAAACAAGATGGTAAACGTAAAAGGTAAGATGTGTATTAAAATATTATATGATAAAAATGATTAAAATTCTGACCGCACCCTCCAACCGTCTTCTTCACGGTCAATTATCTTCTCATTATTACATAATAAAAAATTGTAATAAAAACATAAACATTCTATAAATAAATATACGATTGAAACTAAATTTTTATTTAAACACTTCCTCAAAGACCTTGACATCCCATTCGTTGCACATTTGGCCCAAAACAGATATGCATCTTTTCATTCCAAACTCCTTACCCATCCTAACCCATTAGTTCTTAATCCCTCATCCTTAACAATCCCTGATAATCCTCCGAGGGGTCTGAAAAGAAGATGGCCACGGGACCTTCTAATTAAAATTAATGCTTGAAGTACCACTATCGGGTGGTACTAATCTTTCAAAGATTTTCAAGTGTAAATGAAACATTCCACATATTTATTTATTGTATTTATTATTTGTACAGTTGTAAATTACATAAAATAAATAAAAAAAAAATTTATTTTTTTATGACACCCTTCCCAGTCATTTCTGACATACCATGGGTTATCTAGAGGTAGCTAACCTATTATAACCATGATGGGGTGCCAAGTTTTCATTTCGTGGGACCACTACAGAATAAAAATCGACTCCCCTGGCCAGATTCGAACCGGCACCGTTGCATTCGTGAGGCAGTCGCTTAGCTCTTCCCTAACTGATAGTCTCACGAAATAAAGGCTTGATCCCCAACCATGGACCAATAAGTCTGATACCAGTAGATAACCCCCCCTCCGTATGTCGGAAATGACTGAAAGGGGTAAACAAATAAATAAAAAAAGAGTCCTCAATGGAGAAAAAATAAATTAAAATCTGAACCACTACAATCCACAGAGTGTCAAGGATTTAGTACTTTGTGAGTGGACAATGGTTGTACATGGAGGTGATTTATTCAAGATCACGCTCAACCGCCAGATTTTTCCCCAATTAAGGGTACTGTCTTTATATAGGCAGGATAGACTCCGGAGTGCTCCTAAATCCAAAGTGCGTTCTAAATCTTTTCTAGATCAGGGCCTTCTTAATCATAGCAATAATAACAGAATAAATAATTATCTGCCAAACCCGGATTCAAACCCCCCTCGGTCCTTGCAGTAGCGCAGCGCCTTGTTCACTATAGAGAACTTGACCTAAAATAAAAAATCACAAAACTAGGATTAGCTACCTCCTACTTCCCTACCTAACTGGATAATTCATTAACTACGATGAAGGACAAAAATATAAACGACGACTTGTGGTTGTCCACGCACTCACTTACTTCGAATATAGTCTGACCCGACGGTAACATTTGTGAGAATGTTATTTAATAAAATTATTTGCTTCAAAATTGGATAAAATCCAACGATAACTTTATGCTAGTAACACTTTTTAATTTTATATCCAGAATAGTCAATTATTTTTTGGTAGCTTTAAAAACACTCAACTTTTAAACCACGCCAGTATTATTTCCATCTCCGAAATATGAGCCATTTCCTTACAAACTGACAAGACAGAAGGAAAGAAATGTCTTTATTACATATATATATTTTTTTCACTCATCTTCATTAGCTCTAATTTAGACAGTACCTTAAGAGTTCTCCAATCCCGCTTCCATCAAAGCCTTTTAGTTCGGTCGATTTTGGACATTCCTATTTTTTCCTGAATCGTATTGAAATGAAGCTGGAGAAAGTGAATGAGTTGTAAATTGGAAGAGTTGTAGATTAGGAAGTTTTTGAAATTGGTAGAACCTTCCACTGCTGGTCCAGGATGCAAAATTAGATTATCCCTCCTCGCCGACTCAGGACAGGACACAGGATATTTGAAAACGAAATTGGGTTTCGTCCTAACTTCCTCTTAGCTTTATTCCTTTACCTGTTCTTTTTTTTTTTTTTTATCCTGTAATGGGGTTGAATACTTAATACTAAGGTTACTAAAAAAAAAAAAATAAAAATAATAAAAAAACACCAAGTCTCATCATTAAAAATATAATGACGAAAGTTCAACGTGAAATTATTATGTTTTGACACTTTGACCGCTGAAGCTTCTCTTGAAAAACCACTTAAAAGAACAATTTTTTTTCTATTAATTTAAATAAGTATTATATAATGTATAAACTGTAATATTTTGCCTAATGAAGTTTAATTACTTTTTTTTAAACCGTGAGGACATACTGTTGTCACCTGCATATGACACTGAATCTAAACATACAATCAGCAACAGTTTTACGGGTTTAAACAGAATTACTGAATAAGGACTCTAGAGAGTTATTTATATCATCACAACGTGAAATAATCCCAAATAATGTAAAAAAAAAATATTTTTTAATAAAATAAATAAAAAAACTTTTTGAACGTGTAAAAAATGTAATGGAAGTGTGTAAAATAATATATTACAAAATGAAACAAATTTATGTATTATATAAAAATTTAGAGTGAGGTAGCTCAGTGGTAAATCACTGTAGTACTAACTCTGTTTTCTGGGTTCAAATTCGGCTGTGACAGATAATTGTTACTCAAGCTGTGAGCCAACTCTGTGGGTTCAGGAGCCCTCTAAAATCCACCAAGCTTCGTTAGTTAGTATTTAATTAATTTGAGTAGTTACCATTAATTACGTAAAAAATTGGCGGTAGCGTAATTCTGACTAAATCACCTCCTTGCCCAACCGTTGGCTTAATAACAGTACCTCCTTACTTATTGCTGCACCTGACCCTTTATGTGTTGAAAAGGTACAGATTTATTTGTTTTTAATACAATTGAAAGAGTTTAAAAATCCTTAAAGGTGGCAGAACCCAAAAGGATCACTAATGAAAGCTGGGACAGTACTTTTTTTTTTTTTTTTTATATAAGAAAGATTAGATTTATTTATTGATAGATATTACAATCTGCCACACAGTTGTGGGGAATAGGTAATAGTGATGAAT
>NW_027111361.1:115343-122638 GCF_000696795.3 Halyomorpha halys | reverse complement strand
AAGCTACCCTGGCTTGAAGACGTATCGACATCCGTGGTCAAAGTGTTAATATTATGATAATAAATTATTTTCCCTCTCCTCTTAGAATACCTTTACAAAAAATGTTAAATTTTAAGGTACTACATCAATATTTAATGTTAATAGAGTTACTAGCAATTGTTTATGTTTGATCTTGAGAGAGCAATCCTTTGAATTTTTAGTTTTAAAAAAATAAATAAAATAAAGTAACAACAATATCTTGTATTTTAAACCGACGACCTCAGAACTAAAGGGTGCCGGTTCGATTCAGCCCTGTCAGGTCCTTCGGAATGAAAATTCGACCTTCCCAGTTCGTTAGAATAAGTTGGTAACCTATAGGACACGTCAGACATGAGCAGAAAGAGGAAAAAAAATAAAAATAAAGGGTCGAACGATAATTTACGAATTTGAAATTTGAGACTTGAGAATCATATATCGCTATTTTCCTTAAATAGTGGCACATCTAACAAAAAAAAATTTTTTTTTTTATTTTGTGTGAAGTAATCCATAGAAACTAGGGTAAATTTGTTACAATTCAAATAACTTTATGACAGTCTGTAGGACAAGCTAAGTAAAAGAAGTAATCGCAACCTATAGTACTATCTTTGGAATGTGTAAGATTCTGAATAAAATTAAAACTTTTGTAAGATTTGCCACTATTCAAGTAAATCTTCTATATGTAACAGTATTACAAAAAACATAATATTATACGCTCCAGGTATTTTAATTTATGATATGTTATCTTACTAATTATATTCCTCCCCCAGTTTAATGTTTCCAAGGGATATTGAAAAAATATCGATATTTTTTTATGTATTGATATTGAAATTTTACTATCGAAAACGGATTAAAAAAAATTAAATAAATCAAATAAAATGAGAAATATCTGTAAGGTTGAGACAATCGAAAGGCCAAAACAAACTTGATAATAGACTAATTTTGCCATTTATAGCAGCAGTGGACTACCCGACAATCGTAGAACTGATGTTTTCATACTGTTTAATTGTCATTGGCATCCTTACATTGTTTTTTCAGTGATTCCTATTAAACTTGACTGTTGCATTTTTTTATTTTTAATAATTTATTTATTGTTATTTACAACTGTATACATATATACACATCAAGTAAATTTGCTGTAAGTGATATTGTGACATGACACCAACATGTGGAGAATCTACCCATTGATAGAACTCAAAAAACTATTCTAAAGGAGAAGATCTCGAGGCCATCCTTTTCAGTTGCCTAGGAGGATTATTAGGTTGTGAAGGAGAAGCCAGGTTAGAAACGATTTGGTTTGGGTGGTAGGGAAGTTTATTATGGAAGGATTGGTATCTAGTTCTGGCGAAATCGACAACATAGGGGACATTGAGGTCCTGATGGATGGTTTGATTTGTGACAAATTAAGGAGCATTAAGGTTTTTATGAAGGATTTTGGACTGTAAGAATTGGATTCGAGAGGAGTTAGATTGTTTAGTGGAGCCCCAAAGCTCAACTCCATATGTCCAGATAGGCCTTATAACAGTCATGTAGATCAGTCTTTTGTAATGGATTTGAAGTTTAGACCGTTTGTCTAGTAAATGTTGTAATAGTCGGAATCGACGAGCAGTTTCCTGTCTTTTCAGTCTTGTATGAGGATTCCATGTCAGTTGTTTGTTCAGATTTAGTCCTAAGTAACGGATCTGTTCAACAGGAATAAATGGGGTATTATTAAAAGATACTGTGGTGCAAGACGAAGGTTTACGACGAAGGGTATTTCGTATTGATATTTCGTAGAATCGGCCGACTGGTATTATTTCAATAAATAAATAAATACTCCAGAAATATTGTGAGTATTTTAGGCGGGAAAATATGCAAATCAAGTTGTACTAACAGTAATTTATCCGTGCATTTAAAATTTCGCCACACCCAACTTTATTTGTCTGATGAATGCTAACAGACATGCAGACGTGGTAAAATTAATATTCCGAGAGCTGCAATAATTAGAGTATTAATAAAGCGGAGTGAAGTAACTCGGTAAGAGGAAAGACTTTGACAGAAACTAGAACCCTTACCAATTAACTTTTTGTGATTAATAACCCTTACACTGCCAGCAACAACTGTTGTTTCGAATTTCTTTTCCTCAGGATTGAATCTCACGATGAATTGTTGATAATTGCATTGATTACTCAGTACCATTAACTAGAGTACGTCATAGCTTCCTGAAACTATAAACGAAAAAATACTGAAAAAAATTTAAATGAAACTGATTATAAGTGTCACGAATTTGTTAACCTCTAATTCTCCCACTCCCCTATCCCGTTGGTACTCATCCGCCTTTAGCAAATTTTTGTGCTTTCCTCCATTCTGAAAGGTGGGTTCCTATATATTTTTTTTCTCATTTTTTTCTTTTATTTTACTTTATTTCCCTATTTTTCTTTATTTTATTGTATTCAATATTTTATTATATTTCTTCTTTATTTACTTGTTTATTGGCTATTATTTCCGTTTTCATTAATTGTCAATTCTTTTTTATCTATACTTTTCACTGTACATCTTATTTTTATTTTCTTTAATTTACTTTGTTCATTTTTATATAAATTTTCACATACTTAGCCACACTATTGTTTGCTTTAATTTCATTTTATATATTCTCTTACTTTGTTACATGATTTTAGTTGTTTGTATCTTGTATATGTATATGTTTGTATATGTAAAGTAGGGCGAAAAGTTGGCTCTCAATAAATAGTTTAATTATTATTTAAGTTCTTTTAACGGTACTCGGAGATTGAGCAAATGGAAATGGGCAGGGTATCTCCTTCGGCGCGAAGATGACCGAGGGTCAAAAATTGTCACAGTAGTATATTAAACCACTAAAAATAAAGTTAAGTATTTTAGAATAATTAATAAATATAAAATTGTAAAGGTAACGTAAAATAAATATGTTTCTGTCACCTTGTTTGCTACGATAGTAGTGAGAAATTATCTTCACTTACTAATAATATGAAATATGGCAACGGCTTGTCTCCAATACTTTTCAACATAGTCCTGGATAAAATTATGAAGAAATTATGGAAAAAAAAAACTCAGGAGCCATAACAGGGAACAAAAACAATCATATAAAAGTGAGTTGTTTGGCAATTTTCGACAATATCGCACTTTTGGCAAAATCAGAATAAGAGGCAATTAGTCACATAAATACCCTACAAATAATGGCAGAAAAAACATCCCCAAAAATATCATATGAAAAACCGAGCTCATGACTAGTTAAGTAAATTTGAAGAAATAAATAATAAACACTGAATATGCAAAAATTAAAGTGACCAGAAATTTTAAGTAATTGGGGGAAATAATATGTCACAACGGTTCTGAGAAAGAGAGCATCCGATAGAAAACTTCCAAATGAGAAAATTTAAGCTTTCAAACAGCTAAAATTTTCAGTAAGAAGAATCTCTTCTCCAATACAAAGGTAAGGCAAAGGCAAGACAACGTTGTGATAAGGCCTGTGATTTATACGGGGTGGAGACCACATGCATACCCAACTTGGAAAAGCTGCTAAAAATAGAAAGGAGGATCTTAAGAAAAATCTATGGGCCCAGAAAAACACAAGAAGGTCACAGGCTAAGATCTAACGATGAGCTCTACAGAAAAATCAAAGACCAGGAAACCGAGATGAGAATCAGAAGGATGACGTTCTATGGGTACATGAAGAGGATGAAGGAGGAAATATTAATAAGAAGATCTTTAAAAAAATGTTAGCTACAAAAACATGGGAGGATAAAGGAGGCAAATGAGAGAGGAATTAAAAAGACTTAAAATTTCAAATACCGACTGTCTAGATAGTACGTATTGGAAAACATTGAAAAATCTCACTAATAATGGAAGAGGAAAAAAAAAGAGTACGAAGTGGTCCGAAGAAAGAAAAGAAAGGCAGTCGAGGATCATGAAACTGCAATGGGAAGAAAGAAAATCAAGACTCCCAAAGAAGTCAAACCTTTGATATTCACGTGGTCCTTAGTGACCGATACGAGATAGAAAAAAAAACGTATTTTTTTTTTTAAATATACTGTAAGGATAAGTGTCGTAATTTCATAACATTTATTAGGTCTACTTGAATAGAAATTGAAGGATTTCCTATACACGCATAGCACTAATTTTTTTTAAAAGTGTATTGGAAGGTTTGAAAAATCTGAATTGGACTTTGGTCCAATTTGAATAATAAAATAATTGGTTTATATTTTTTATTCTTGCAGTCCAAAATCCTTCGTAAAATCCCTAATACTCCTTACTTTGTCACAAATGAAGTCATCCATCAGGAACTCAATATTCCATGCTGCTGATTTGGCCAGAACCAGATACCAATCATTCCATGATAAACTTCCCAACCACCCAAACCCACTTGTTTCTAACCTCGCTTCTCACAAGGCGACTGAAAAGAAGGTTTTGAAAATATTTCTTATGTCCTTGGTTGATCATAATGTCAAAGTTAGCGTTAGGATTTTTCTTTCCTGCATACTTACTGGCTTTATTCTGTTTTCTGATAATATAGCAGTTATTTTCTCATAAAGTAATTCTTGTTTTTTTGTTGGCCCTGTACAGAAATTCAACTTATTAAAGTTAAATAAAAGCTCTTTTATGAATGGATGCATCCAGTATAAGGTTGTCGGGAGGTTTCGTGTTCAACATACAATTCTTTAGACACTATGATTTTTTTTAAGAAACTGGATGAGAGGTTTACTTGCACCCAGGTCTGGAGGATCATAATGCAACAAGAAATCATCTCATTGTCAGATATATAGTTAGTAAAAAGTGCAATTCATCTATAGATAGTGGGGAGGAACCTGATTAAAGCGAAATTAATGTCATATTCCCTGATTGTGGGACTTCTCCTCACCAGAACTAAGGGAAATAAAATCTTAATTTTACTGATGCAGGCTCAATAGAGTTTAGAGAGCCTGAAAATCATTTTTTTTTTTGCTACTGATGTGAGATTGAGTCATTAAATGGAGACGTCACTTGTGGTATCGGCCCAAGGACACTGTCAAGCATCCAAAGAAAGAAGAAGAAGAAAGAAGGATCCGGAGGTCTTCCCCCCCCCCCTCCATCCTTAAAAAAAAAGTTGATCCTTTTTATTTAATTTTTTTTCCGATCCCTCTAAAACAGAAAAAAACAATTAATTAGTGAATGCTGTATTATGTGATAAAGAAATAAATCGTATTGGGTATTACCTTTTACTACCTTTGGTATTTTAAGGTTACCTGTAGTGTTTAATTATTATTTGTGAAATGTCCATTTTAAATGGTCCTATTTTAAAATCCGGAGGTGAGGGTCCCCCTCTTTTATTTAATTACTTGAGACTATAGCATTTATAGTCCAAGAGCCCGGGAGAAAAAAATCAAGTTATTTCACCCCAATGTTTTATTACTTTAATGATGATATGTAATTAACAGTAAAAATCGATGACCCTGCTAACCATAGTTAGAGAGAACAAAAAATAATGGCTGTTTCAAAATTCGAGAAACAGTTCCAAATAGTGAGAAATCAATATATCGTGAATTTAATTAGACCAATATCGTAGAAACTATTATTCCCTACCACTATCGTACAGATCTCCATGAGCTCTCCATTGAGGAGCAGGAGTAGAAATAGCCATTTACATGATATTTGCCTTTTTTTTTATTTATTGTAATTTACAACTGAACATAAAAAATACAATAAGTAAATATGTGATACGTTTCAAACACTTGAAAATCTTGGGAAAGGAACCACCCTATGGTGGGTACTTCAAACATTAATTTAAATTAGAAGGTCCCGTGGCTTCTTTGAGACACCTCGGAGGATTATCAGGGATTGTTAAGGATGAGAGATTAAGAACTAATGAGTTAGGATGGTATTCGCCAAAATAAATTCACAAAATATTGATTTCTCGTTGTTCGTTAAGAATATTTTGGTTTATAAAAGCTATATCTCAGGATCTATTAGACGAACAGATGCCTATTATAGATAACTATATATTCGAACTAGTTAAACGTAAATAGATAACGCTTATCAACAGTTTCCGTGTTATTCTCCAAAATGAATTCACAAAATATTGATTTTTCGTTATTTGGAAAAAAATTACTTTTCGAAAGACGGTATCCCGAGAACTATTGAAGTTATAGATCTCTATTAGAGCTAGATTTTAGAAAATTTACTCTACTTTAAAAAATGTGCTATAACGTTTTTTATTGCTGATGGAAGGTTTAAGGATATTGAGGTCTGAATGAAAAATGAGCGTGGGTGTCATGGAATAAAATAAATCTTAGGGGTGGTTAGGGGTGCTCTCTTTTCTATTTCTGATAATCCTCCAAGACCATTGAAAAGAAGATGACCTCTAGACCTTCTAATATTGAAATATTATTGCTAAGCTTAGTGCTAACAATTAGTGGTTTCTTCACTAATATTTCATGTTAGTGAAGTCAGCATATTCACTAGTATTATCAGCTTAATTTCAGGCTGCAAATTTCAATAATTAATTATGAAAATTTTAAGTCCATTGACTACAATAACCACATCCCTAATGATGATTCCTCGTTTCTACATATAATCTTGCCTGTAAAATTACATCAATAAGTGATTTGGAGAAACCTTAGTATTTTGTATTATCCTAGACATCCTTCTGGCACCTTACCAAATGCACCATATCCATCCTCCAACATCCCTTTCGAACAATACATCTTCATCTAACCAATCAATGATATTCTCTCATATTTACCTGGTTTGTGTCTTTCACAGAGGTCTTATATAATTAACTTATAATTTTTGTTTGTTATAATAATGTTTGTTTCGTTCTCCGTTTTTCTCATGTTTCTTTGGTTTAAATGATCATTCCTCATCTTTTGACCACTATACTCGATTTTTTGTTTAAAATTCAATATTCTGATAATATCATATTGAAATTATTGAATCTTTACCTTGAAGTCATCAGAAGCTCATTTGGTACCGCAGGGGTTTTATTATAATTATTTAATTTAGGATCTTAAATGTATCTATTAAATAACTATATATCGAGAAACGTATATAATAAAAATTTTATTTGACATTTATCTCAGTTTTGGTTCATTTAAATCCATATTTTGCTGGACAAACGACTCTACAGTGGATAACATAAAGCAGAATGGATTAATTTATTGTGAATTATTACAAAATCAAAGAATTTTTTATTGGTTGAAATATTTTTGTTCTGGAACTATATACATAAAATTGCATTCGTAATGACCGGAATCGACCCTACAAAGTAGCTAAACGGATCACACAAAAGA
>NW_027111361.1:79922-114673 GCF_000696795.3 Halyomorpha halys | reverse complement strand
TTGAAATATTTTTGTTCTGGAACTATATACATAAAATTGCATTCGTAATGACCGGAATCGACCCTACAAAGTAGCTAAACGGATCACACAAAAGATGAGTGATGTGGTAAATTTAGAATGATAAAATGGAACATTCAGTAATTGAAACAAACGAGTTCACCAAAGAAGTAGAAAATACTACATCCACATATTCTAAGGCTCTAATGTAAATAAGGAAAAAAATGATACAGCACTTAGTAGATAAATAGAATCTCGTTAATCAAATTGTTATACCAAGCATGATCTACTATGAATCACAATCACAAACATGTTGGCCGTCACCAATTGGCACTGCTACTCCAATTCTCCGTATTTTAATCGATTGACACGTGTTGAAGATAGCCAAGTGCAAGACAACCAATACATAATTCATGATTGTACAAGCTTTGATTGACAAACTTTATATTTAATCCATAATGTACAAATTCTTAAACGATTTGACCCTGAAAAAAACAAAAAAAATATTTTCAATATTTACTTTGAATTTTCCTAAAACTAAATGACTGCTCATAGAAGATTTATGGAACCCCATGTGCTGTTTTTTTTATTATATATATATAATATTTATCATTTTTGTTTTTCATGTTTTATAATAAATCTCGATGTATCAATTTATGCCTGTATGTAAGATATGAATGATTAATATATTAATCTTTATATTTATAGTTGAGATATATTTTTTGTATGAATAATTATTACTTGTTTTTATTTTGAGCGTTGGTATTTCATTTTTTTTTTTTATTACTATGTGTTAAGACAAATGAATTAAGATTCCCGCTCTTTAAGCTCCATTAATGGAAAATATTGAAAAATAATTAGTGAGCTCTGAGAAAGTGATGAGAGAGAACATCGGACTCCCAGACTGTTAGAAAGTCCTAGAACGTTGTGGGTTCCATTCCCATGTGTATTAGTCAATATTTATTTCCGTGAATGTTAGATTTTAGCTCTGGCCTCCAGAAAAGAATCTTGACATTTCCATTCTGGGGCTGCTCTACACTATACTTTTATAATGTTGCTCTTACCCCTGTAGAACAGATCCACTATCTTGGACTACATCTGGACAGACGACTAACTTGGAATTCTCAGACAAGAGTGAAAATGCAGAAACCTGCACGTCCATTTCGACTTACTGGACAAACGGTCTAAACTTCCTATTAATTACAAAAGACTGATCTACATGACTATAATAAGGCCAATCTGGATATGGAGTTGAGCTTTGGGGCTCCACTAAACCTTCGAATTCCTCTCGTATCCAATCCTTATAATCTAATATCCTTCGTAAAATCCTCATTGCTCCTTTCTTTGTCACAAATAAAATCACACATAAAGATCTTAATGTTCCAAATTTAATCGAACTAGCCCGAACCCGATATCATTCCTTCCATTATAAATTCCCTAACCACCCAAACCCATTAGTTTCTAACGTTGCTTCGTCTTCCAAACAATTCTCCAAGGCGCCTTAAAAGAAGATGGCCAGGAGACCTGTTAATGTAAAAACGTTATTGTAGTGCTACCAATGGGTAGTTTCTCTACACGCCTGTATCACTCCATTATAAACTTACACCAAATTTACAGAATTATGTATAATATATTCCTTATACTAATTTTAGATTAATTACTTAAAATTATAATTATTTTCAATATATTTCCTATCATTATATGAAGATAGTTTTACTTGTATCTCTTCAGTTAGTTTTCATTCCTAATGTTATTTTTTGGTATTGAATTGGCAGTAAAAGAATATTATTGCTCCATCATTATAAAAACAGCTGTTACTCCGTAATATCCTTCCAAGAAACCAATACAATGGACGAAGAAGAATCGGTTCTTGTGCGGACAGAATATAATTTGTTTCATAAACTAAGTGAGGGAATATGAGCCTATTAGGAAGGTAGTCTCTATTACAGTACTATGAGGAGGGTCGTCCAATCCTAAGCATAGAGTTGGATTCAAGTGATAAAACAATATTAGGGTATGTTTATACCCCCGCGCTAATACATCTTCTGTTATGATTTATGGTGTAATAAGTTTAATCATATTAAGCTCGTAGGGACGAAGGAGTTAAGGGGCAACCTGCCCTGAGTCCAAAAAACCTTTTCAATTTAATTCCCTTGAACGTTTTCTGAAATCTCAAAAAAAGAAATAACAATAATTATGTAATAAGAAGAGCAAGAAACAAAAACTTAGATTTTAGGACAACCATATTATTATATGAGGAAATATTTCGAACTAAATTGGTTTCTTCTTGAATGATTTTTGACACGATAGACATCAGACATTAGAAATCCAACATTTTCAAAATTTCCTTGTACTTCACAAAGCAATGGATTCAATGCATCCTAAGTGCGTTTTGAATTAATTGAATTGAATTATTAAACCCATTTTTTAAATTCCTTTCAAAATCTCAATAAAAATTATTCTTTTGAGGCGTAAAACTTTTAAATAAAAAATTTATTAAAATTGCTAGTATTAATTCATTTTTATACATTAAAAACTTAAACAGTGGGTTGCATTTCTTAGGTCTAACTTGAAATAGATTACTAATTCTAGATCCACCTGCTCCTCAACCATATCTCAAGAATTCTATATTTTTTTTCGCTACAGGTGAATAAAAATAAGTGATTTTGTCCAAAAAAAAATATTATTCCTAATTATTATTAATTAGAAGATATTAAAGTAAGATTTTCAATCAGAAGAGAAAAAAGGATCCCGATGGGATCCTCTCCTATTATGATGAAGGGACCCATCCAGGTTTTCCACCTTGAGTCTCACGATCAGTATTTCTTGTAACGCGCTGATTAATGACGTGTGAGGCAGTAACCCAGTTTAAACTTGGTTTAAACGACTGTTATAATCCTATTGTTGTAGAATACTTATTTGATGAATTATCAACCAGATATATTCTCAGAGGTAGGAAGAATACCTTAGGCACTTTAACATGAGCACCTGACTTTTCATTGTCTGGAGTAGAACAAAAAACTGGTAGTTGAGATAATGACAGCACTCCTTAAATTAGAGATGCGATGCTTGATTCATTTAACTGAACCGATTCTTAACAATTCACTCTTTGTGGTGATTCGGTTCTTTTGAATTTTCGTATTGTATATTTTATCTTACTAATTTTTAATTTTTTTATCTTTATAAAATGAACTTTTAATTAAAACAAGTGGGAGTGGGTAGCTCATTGGTAAGGCACAGTGCTAGTAAATCCAAGGACCCAGGTTCGAATATGGGTGTGAAAGACAATTATTAATTCTATTACTATACTATATAATGAGTCGAGACTGTGCGTGAGATGTCTGGGATCACCCAGTCTCATGAAGTGAGTACCGTTAATTAGGCAATTCTGGCGGTCGAGCGTGATTCTGACCAAATCACCTCCTTGCACAACCGTTGGTCTAGTAACAGTACTCCCTTACAAAGCACTTCACCTCTAACCCTTCATGGGTTGTAGCGGTGCAGAGTTAATTTTTTTTTTAATTAACAAAAATAATTCAAAACCCCACGGTTAATAAGGTTGATTTTTTTTTATTTTGTAGGCATCATTACACTAATTAATACAAAAACTTTAATTAAGGTTTAATAAATGAAAAAAAATACTACAGATATACAATCCATTGCTTTAAGGAAATTCACAAAATAATTAATCCTTTCCTTTAAGGGAACATGCATTTATTTACGAATTGTTCTCGTTTTCAATGGTTTATATTGTAATCAAGTATACAAATAAGATTTTTTTTTTAAGTAACAGGATAATAATAAAACAACTTAATGCCAAGTAGTAGACCTGCATTAAACAAAATATCTCCCTTCCCCACTTCTTTGACTCTCCGGAATAGAGGTTCGACCGGTTCCAAGTGAATCTTTAATTTGATTCCTGATTCACCTGTCTATTCGGTGTAGAGAACAGCATTGACACAGCCTGTCATGAAACAAAACAACTTTTTCAAGTTCAGCACTTGATGGATGGTTGCGGTAAAGGATTTGAATATTTTGCAATAGGACTGCTGTAATTTGCGAAGCAGTCTCCAGGAGAAGGGGTAAAACATTTCTGATTACCGTACGGCAACTCTTCCGCAGAGCGAGAGCAGTGGTGATTAAAACTGCTTCGGACTCATTAGTCGGCAAATGAGGCCTCGTTCCTTCAATTGAGGAATTTTTCAATTCTATTCAAATGCGGTCGGGACAGTACTAGGGGTACCAGTTGAGGGTGGTAGTTGAAATTGAAAGGTGGGGAGGGGTGGCTTTCCAGGCCCAGGATTGGTCCTTGAGGCCCGAATGAGGGCTCGCCTTTTCCGATACAATCCGTTGCCATGGTAACAGCCTCCCTCCCCGCCCTCCTTCCTACCGCCTAATTTTTCAAACCCGGCTTTTCATTTTTACAGCTCTTCCTGTAGGAGCAGCACTGATCGTGCTCACGACTCGACCTGACTTCTCAATTGGTCGGCAGATCGCATCCTTCTCGACTTTGGCGCCCAATACTCTCATTTCATAAATTCTACATGTGAGGGTGAACAAATAAAAAAAAAGATTGAATTTTTTTTTTTTATATGAATCCAAAATTTATTCTGGCTAGAATGATATATAATATCTGTACTCCATACGAATATTTGTTTTTTTTAAATAATTTATTTATTGTTATTTACAACTGTATACAAATATATACAAGTAAATTGCTGTAGGTGACATAGTGACAATACAAACATGTGGAGAATCTATTCACAGATAGAACTCCAATAACATTTATAGAGGAGAAGATCTCGAGGCCATCTTCTTTTCAGACGCCTAGGAGGATTATTAGGCAATGAAGGAGAAGCCAGGTTAGAAACAAGTGGATTTGGGTGGTTGAGAAGTTTATCATGGAAGGAATGGTATTTGGTTCTGGCCGAATCGGCAACATATGGAACATTGAGGTCCTGATGGATGACTTGATTTGTGACAAAGTAAGGAGCATTAAGGATTTTATGAAGGATTTTGGACTGTAAGGATTGAATTCGGGAGGAATTTGATTGTTTAGTGGAGCCCCAAAGCTCAACTCCGCATGTCCAGATAAATCTTATAATAGTCTTTTTTAATGGGTTGGAAATTTAGACCGTTTGTCTAGTAAATGTAATAGTCGGAATCGACGAGCAGTTTCTTGTCTTTTTAGTCTTGTATGAGGATTTCATGTCAGTCGCTTGTCCAGATGTAGTCCTAATTAATGGATCTGTTCGACAGGAATAAGAGGGGGGTACTGTAGAATATTTCGTTTGAAGCAAATATATATTTAATTGCCACTGTACTTACTTTCTTGTGCGCTTATTACAATATCTGAAATGTTATTCAATCATCCTTTTACAAAAATTCTTAACGAGATTATTTCGAAAGTTTTAATTTTTGTTGAATAAGGAACATTCTCAAAGGAAGTTACTGTCTTAATTTCTTGATTTTTTTTATGTAGTAACATAACCATATAAAAACATATGCCGAGTTTATTTCTGTAGTAAACATAATATTTCAGCATAAAAAAAAATATACCTTAAACGTTTTCAACTTTTAACACGACTTTAAAAAAAAATTACTATAAAACTTTTAGATTTGATTACTTCTAAAAGAGGATAAGTACTAGGAGTAAATATCAATTTAAAAAAATTGAAAATGATTGATCAAACGGACTTTGAGCAGATGTTCGTTATGTTAAAATATATTAGAATAACGACCTCCTTTAATTTTTTATTAATTCCTTCAATGTTCAAGTTAAAGTTGTTTACATCGTGAAAAACAAATGCACCACCATCCTAATTGGAATGATATTTTACCACTAATTTTCAGCTCAAACTATTGCCAGGTAAAAACCTTTTATGTACAATGAAAAAACGTTATCCTTAGTATGATGATGAATCAATGATGTTGAAAGCAAACTATCGATAAAATGTAAGTATGTCATTATCAAATACAATAACAAAACTCTAAGGTGAAAATAAAATACGTACCAATATTTTTGCAAAATACAAATAAATCTATACAGGTGATTTCGAAATTTCAATACAATACCAACATATTTTTTAATCTATTAATATTTAAGAAATCTGATATTTCTATATATACATTTGTCTGCTAGGTTTCTCTAGAAACAATATGAAGTGGACGCTCATGAACATTCGCGATCATTGAGATATGGATTTAAAAATATAAGTTAAAAAATTAGGAACGGAGAATATAGATAATATTTAGGAGTGAAAAAAATATTTTCACACAATTTCATTAAATTTTAAACAATAAAAAGAAATTATCCTAAAACATAGCTTATTTTCATAGAAAAAAATTGTAAACCTTTTTAAAAAAAATTCTTATAAAAAAAATAAAGAAAATTAAATTTTAAAAACGAAATAACGTTGTAACAATTAGGCTCCTAAAGAAGTAAGTTTTTTCCTTCTTGATTAAAGGTTGCTTGATAAGTGCGAATAAAATTGCAGGATACATCTCATAAAACGCTAATAACGAGTCTCTTTCGCTTAGTTTCTTCCACCTCGTATGCAAAGAGCCTTATGATATAGTAAATCAATGCTTACTTAAGGATTTTAATACAAAATTATAATATGTTAGTATCCTTTTTTGTTGGTGGGAGGATGGTGATTTTAGAAAATAGATGAACTGAGAATATGTATATAATATAAACAGCGACTATAAAATTGAATATCATATGATATTCTCACTTCCTAACTCTCTAGATAAAAATAATTTTCGATAATACCAAGGAAGTAAGATCTTAGGGATTAAGGTATTAAATAATAATACTGAATACATACAGCAAATATAATTATATATTCAACTTACCTTTCTTTTGAGTTAAACGCTGTTCCATAAAAGTATCAATTAATCACTGAAATGACACTACTTAGGGAGTGAGAGTAAATATATAAGCATGTCTATCACTTATCACAGAAACATTCATCCATTTTCTTATAACAGCTTAAATTTATCTTTTGTAAGCTTTCAACATATTTAACATAATTTATTTATTTACTTTTTTTTTTTAGCTTTTACTGTTTGAAATTCATTATTTCAGGAATGTTTCTACTTCTGCTACACTGGTGGCTTATCACGAACTCCGTAAATGTATCAAGGAAAACAATAAATTAAATATTAAACAATAACTACCACTTTTAATTTATTTGTAGTAAGTTTTGTAATCGTTTAAAAATGTATATAACAATTGTTTTTTCCAAAGTTCTTAAAGTTTTTAATTGAAAAAGGAAAATTTAATGAGCCCATGCTCAGCTATTTAAACGGTTTATTCAAAATGTAATAGATTAATTCTATTAGGTTTTGATAGATCAAATAACGTGAGCGGATGCTTCGCCCTTAACTCTTCTTCTTCTTTCTTTTCCTCCTTAATGCCTTTCATCGTGGAGGTGCCTCCATCCAAGGAAACCAAGATCCCCCGATCACGAGCCAGGACTCTCATAGCATCCCAGTTTTTCCCTCTTTTCTCTCCCACTCTGGAGATGTAGTCCTTCTGCATTCTGCATCCATTGCATTCTGGATCTCGATTCTAGGGCGTTTTCATGTTGGTCTGGCCTCAAAATATTTTCTTGGATCCCTGTCTTCACTCATCCGACAGAGATATCGAAACCATCTGAATTATCTCTTTTCAATGGTATCATTTATGGATACAGTTCCAACATCCCGTCTTGTCCTCTCATTTTGTATGCGGTCCCTCTTAGTTCGGCCTGCGACTCTTCGTAGGTATCTCATTTCCATTGCAGTGACTCTGCTTAGGTACTAGTGGTAACCAGCTTTTACTTGCATAAAGGAGGGTAGGTAGGTATATAATCTTAAAGACATGTACTTTAACTTTATACTCTACCTCCCTTTTCCCTATAACTGTGTTGCAAATTGCATTTGCCTTCTTTATCCTATTGGATATCTCTAGGTCTACCTTTCCATTCCCGTTGATCATTGTTCTTACGTGAGTGAACTCGTCCACCATTTCTATTGGTTCACCTTTGGAAAGTATTTCAATGTTTTCCTGTTCCCGGCCTATATGCATTATTTTGCTTTTCCTGACATTGATGGTCATTACCTTTCTTTCCAGCGCAGCTTCCCATTCAGACACAGCTTGTTGTAGGTTCTTTTTATTATCTGCTATAAGAACAATGTCATCCGGAAATTACCTACATTACGTGGGCCAGTATTGTCTTCATGCCCTTAACTCTAAGAATAAATACACTATAACTAATTAGTAAAGTAATATTCTCACGTAAAGTTCCAATATAACAGACTTTTTTAAATACCCTGTGGCCATTTTATATTTAAACGCTTAAGATAGACACTAAAAATACGAAAAGGAAGATAGTAAAAAAACAATATTTAAAATACCTAAAGAATCCTAAAATTATTTTTACCTTATGTCACAGCTATCCTTTTTGTCTGTAATTGAGATATAAAAAAGTAGCTAATTATATATTATGAATAATCGTACTATTCATATTATATAATTGAAAATAATATTAATTAATAATTGAGTGTTCCTTAATATCGACTAGGTCTCGTTCCGATTGAAATACTCTGAGAAGGCTTTGATGGCAAATTTTCAGGAAAACCTTATACTAAGTAACCTTTAATTTTGTTTGTTTGAAATTAATGACTATCTCTCACTGTCAGTAAGAATAAGCAATGAATAAATATGAACTATGATGGAGAATAGCTGTTCGTGTTTCCGTGATCGCTATTTACAATCCTTATAAATTTTTAACTATATTCATGACACGAAAAAATGATATATTTTTTTAATTATATGTTAATAATATGGTTTTTTAATTAGCCTATAAATGTAAATCTTTGGGGAAGGATTGCCATCGTTAATAATAAATAAGTGGATAAATAAAACGAACAAGGACAATGCCAATGTAAGTTTGATATACTTAAGGGAAACTTCTATTAAAAAATATAATTTATATGACTTAAATTTGAAACACAATTAATTTTTTCAATTGTATGAATAAAAGCCCCTGTTGTAATTTATATAAAACAGAATAACGTTTAGAAGAATAAATATTTTTCCAACTATTGGGAGGGGGGTGGCGCATCCGCTACTGAACAAGGATTTATCTTTCAATATTGTGAAATATTTAATATCATCTAATTCGAGACTATTAAATTGGATTTTTTTTTTGTTTAAATTATGATAAATATTATTATATATTTTTTTCAATTATTTTACTTTCAAAAATGATCCTTTTATCTCTATATCAAATTAAACAAAACATAGAACTGCGTAAAAATGATTTAACGACCCTTAATTTTACATGGAAGTCGACCAGCTGTGCCGAGAGACGAACAATCACTCCGATTACAATTGATGCTCGGTCAAAGATGACCCCTAAATTTTTTGTGGCCTAAAATCCGGTCAGTGAGGGTGTGGGAGGTTGGGGTCTTTGTAAACCGGTATGTGGACCCTCCAACGTACTTATGATAATAATTTGTTAACATTTACGTATCTCTTCTTTCTTAGAGGGAAGAAGCCCTTCTAAATCGAAATGACTAACAGGTTTATGCACGATTTTTTAATCAGATTGAATGAACTTAGAAGATAAAAGAAATGGAATAATACAGAATGGAAAAAAATGTCCGGGATGTGGTAAAATAAAAACTCAAATAGTAATTAAACTATACATAAATAGTGGGAAAGAAATTATATTTAAAAAAAATTATAAATATGCACGGATAGAATACACAAAAGATATGAAGCATAACATTGAAAGCATACAATAAATATAATATGATGAAGAAAATACAATATACAAAATAAATAGGTGTGTAAACTATATAATAGAAACATTAATAGTAATAAAGTAATTAATGTAAGTATACTAAAGTGGAAAGTAACATATGAATATAAATTGAAAATAAGATATATAAATACAAAAGAAAAATAATGTTTAATAAATATAAAATATAAAGAACTAAAATTAAGTATTAGAGTGAGAATTAAAAAAATAAAACCAGATAAAAGATATGAGAGGAAGGTGGACTTCTGAAATGGAGAACGTAGAAAGAAGAAAATAAGAATTATTAGGATTTTATTAGGTTAAAGGTTGGGACGAAACGTTCGCCGAGTAAAAATAGTTTAATAAATAAATTTGAGTTTTTATTTGACCTTCCTTTGATGATTACACACGGTCAATTCAGTCCGGAAAAAAAAGACGTAATTCAAAAATGTATAGCATAATGATGGTATAATTATTATTATAATATCACATCTATACAATTTAAAGCATAAATAGCAATAGGAATTTAATATCCAATAATGTGATCAATAAGCAGTTTGAGATTGTTTCCTTTTCAATTGCAAAAATGTGCGATTTAGTTATATTTTCTCAAAAATTAATAAAAAGTTTAAGCAAAGAAAATATTTTTTAATCCATTACCATCTCGGGCTACGAAATTTCGTCTTTACAAAACCCTCATCAGAATTAACGTACTCCTCGAATGTTAGGAAACAATATTGAGAACTTAGCGAAGTATTACGAGGGCAGGAATCAAATTAAACAAATTAAAGAACATTAAATTCTGCTTCGAATGAGTGCCATAATACTATGGTATTATGTATAATTAATATACATTAATTCGGTTAAGTAAGTCGTAAACCGCAGTAAACCGAAATAGAAAATTATTTTAAAATTTCGTCCAAACCGAGTTATAGTTCTACATTTGAATCCAAACCTAACGTAATGCATTGCTGGTGGTTCTAAAACGGTTACGAAGCAGCTAATTGGTTTGTTCAAGTAACGAATTATAAATTTTCACTCGAACAGGTCTTTCTTTCGCATTTTCGCCTTTAGGTCCTAAACGGTGAATCTTACTGAAAAAGCTATAATAAAAGAAAATTAAATTATACGTTTAATGAGTACTATAAAATATTCATACGGTAAAGTAGTATCTGGTATTTTGTAAACTAAAA
Source organism: Halyomorpha halys (assembly GCF_000696795.3). Lineage (NCBI taxonomy): Eukaryota > Metazoa > Arthropoda > Insecta > Hemiptera > Pentatomidae > Halyomorpha > Halyomorpha halys. Next base: position 103,689 of record NW_027111361.1, on the reverse strand, counting down.
AAAAAAGAAAAACATTGCCCCTTACACTAAGGGATGAATAGCGACTTAATGTTTTCGAAAATAATGTATAACGCAAAGTCACGAGACATGGCCCCTTACACTAAGGGATGAACAGCGTCTTAAGGTTTTCGAAAATAAAGTATTAAAGCAGCTAATTAGTTTGTATAACTAACGAATTAGAAAGTTTTGCTGAAATAGGCTTTTCTTTCACCTTTTCGCCTATAAGTCCTAAACGGTGGATATTATTGAAAAAGCTATAATATAATAATGAAAGATCATTAATTTATACACCTAATGAGTACCATAAAATATTAATTCGGTTAAGTAGTATGTCGTAAACTGTAAACCACTAAAACCGAAATTTATTTTCAATTTTTTTCAAAACCAAGTTATAGTACTACATATGAATCCAAACTTAATGTAACGTATTTCTAGCCAAACGTTTACTAACCAGCTAATTGGTTAGTTCAACTAACGAATTAAAAATTTTCGCTTGATTAAGCGATTAATTTGGCATTTCTTACGCCTATATGTCCTAAACGGTAAATCTTCGTAGCAATGATATATTAAATAAAAGAACATAAAATTATCCGTCTAATGAGTCCCATAAAGTAATCGTTAAAGTGATATGGTCGTTAACTACCTGCCGCGGTTGTTTCCTATTCCAATAGCTGGTTTGCTTAAGTCAATATACAACCAGAACAGGTGGTTTAAAATCGTATCACTTTACCTAATTATTACTTTATTACATCCATTCGACCCATAATTTATTGTTCTTCTATTAGTTTTGATAAATATAAAATATAATTGTGCTATGAAATAAATATAATTGCGTAAAATATTAATATATATTTCCATAATACGGAATATATATGATTGTGCATGACCATACAAAATATATGGATATATAATTTTTTTTTTCTTTTTTACTATTTATTGTACTGAAAGAGAATTAAATATAGATATATAGTTAAAGGATAGGGGAAAAATGAATATTATAAAAAAAAAAAAAAAATAGTACTAAAGAGGAAAAAAATGAAAATATATAAAAACTGGAAGGTACTGGGAAAACATATAATTTTACTATTAAAATTACAAAATAATTTGAAAAATTCTTCTGATGCACTCCAAAAAATAAAAATTGAAATCCTGTCTCGCAAAGCTTTTCCAAAGAGTTGAAAAGAAGGAATCATCCAAACGTAATTGGGGAATTGAGTAACTGTTATCAAACATAAATACTTGATAAATAGACCTGGAGTATAGAATACAACCCTTCTGTGGATCATGCTGCGAAATAAACATTAGAACAAGACAAAATATATTATAGCCAAAGTGTTGAGAGCAATGAATATAAAATCAATTTAATTTTAACTTTATAACATACATTATTATGTTGCATTTGTAATAAATACTACTGACGGGATGATGCGGTTGAATATAAAATAAATTATTATATAATTTTTTATATTTTTTTTATATTTATTATATAAATTTTTATTTTTTATTACTTCATTAATAAAATATGCTGATATTCCAGGTATGAAAAGTAGAAATGAAAAATAAATAGTTTGTCCGGATTGTAGTTGAGAAAAACATTGAGAAATAGTTTCAATTATTTATGAAGAATCGACGTTTTGATCGACACTACAGTTCTCCATCAGGGCTAAAATATAAAGATACTGAGTAGGTAAAGCTGATGTAAGAGTAAAAAAGTGATATTTAAATAGTGATTTTCATATTATTATTAAATAAAATTATTTGCTTATCGCGACACTGCGGTCCTAGGAAGTAACCAATATGACATGGAAAGACTCACAAAGACTCTATAAAGAGAAGCAGTGGAAATAGGCCTGCAAGTAAATGAAGATAAACCTATACATATGATTGTAAGCCGAAAAATCCATCCTAAGGATAAGTTCTGTGTGAATTGTTTCCGAAAGTAGACATTTTCAAATACCTCAGTTCCACAATAACATCCATCAATGATCTACAACTGAAATAGGCCAGGGAATAACAAGAACAGACAGAACCTTCTTCTCTCTGTCAGAATACTGAAATCCCGAAAAATCTCTACAAATCTGAAACCAAGGGTGTACTATACCATGATAAAGCTATCTCATATATGACTGCGAAACCCTAGAAAGCAGAATCAAGAAATTTGAAAGGAAAGTCTTCCGTACAATTACAGGAGCGATCTGCGATCAGAGCCTTAACACATGGAGGAGAATAATTAACAGTGAACTGCTTGATGAGAATAGTCAGTCAATACCTCATACCAGGAGGTTAAGACGGGGCTGGAAGAAATCCATCAGGACGTCTTTACACAACAATGCCTATACAGTTGGCAAGAGACCACGTGGGAGGTGAAAAAAAAAACAGATGGATAGACAGAATCAGGGAAAATGCAAAATAGCTGCATGCAGCAAACTGGAAAGTAGTAACCCAATACAGGCAGGTATAGAGAACCCTGGTTTAGACTGCCAAATACCTGCAAGGTTTGTATATCCAACAGAAAAAAAATAAGGCTATTATTAAATAGCTGAAACTATTTCTTTACTATTTTTCTTAACCACAACCAGGACTAACTTCTTTAGAATAAATTATTTTATATTTCCACTTTTGTTATTGGGAGCTTAAAGATGTCGCCCAAACATGAAACACTTTTAGTATTAATAGTATAATAAAATTGCATTGAAATCGAATTATTGTTTATTTTTAATATGCTAATATAAGGAATAAATCTGACTGCTTATTATTTTTTATTTTCAGCTTTGAATTATTGCTAACAATGTTCTTCTTCAATCTCTACGTTGAGATTTTCCACTAAGCAGGCGGGACTCAGGGGTAAATGGGAGTGCCCTGCTTGGTGGACGAAGTGAGGACGCTGGATAGAAGGGACATTTTAAGCCTCTGGGCTTGGGGGGAAGGGGAAGAGGAGGAAGGGGGGTATTGAATCTGAGCCAGGACGTAAAGACAAGGCAGATCGATGCCGCCCACCCCCACCATTCTTCCCCACCACCCTTAATGTATTAAAGGATTAAGGATTTTAAGGGAAATCCAGTCTAGTTTACCATTAGCCTCTTACTTTATCCCGGACACAGGAACTCTATCCTACACCCGTCTGAATTATTTACTTGGATCTGATCCTTTCCGATAGGGACCCGGGCAAAAAAAAAAAAAGTTCTCAGGCGGAACTCTCGAATAAAAAGGCCGCTTTACACTTAAGTCGGGCAACTAAATTAACCCTGAAATATTTTCGTTCCGAGTTCTCTGGTCCGTTTTCCAGGCCTTAATGGAAAAGTAGTGTGGGGTGGTTCTACTCGGAAGAACGTCCGAATAAAATAGAGAGTGGTTTGTAATGTTTAGTTTTTGTGAAAGTTAGATACACTCAGAAGAGTTATGTTACCACCTACCCTTTTCTAAACTAAGCAGCTTTTCTAGCCCTACACATAAGAGCTGTAAGATTGAGATGTCATTTAGGTCGTGTACGTTTATAAAAAACATTTAAGTTTTAATAGGCGATTAATAAAAAAAAAAAAAAAACAAGGAAAAAAATCTCAAAAAAACTTTATTTAATCAATACTCAATTTTTTTTTAGATCTATTACTTTTTAAATCTATCACTTGTTTGTATTTATTAATTTTTATCTGAGTTTATTTATATCATTTTATCCGTCTAAATATTTTTTGTTGAGTTGAGCTTTGGGTCTCCACTAAACCTTCAAATTCCTCTCGCATACAACCTTACCATGCAACATCCTTCGTAAATATTCTCAATCCCACCGATCCAGATATCATTCCTTCTATTATAAATTCCCTAACCACCCAAACCCATTATTTATAGACGCATAGGCAACTTAAAAGAATATGGCCAGGAGACCTCAATATCTCATATGTTGCCGATTTGGCCAGAACCAGGTACCAATCCTTCCATGATAAACTTCCCAACATCCCAAATCCACTAGTTTCTAACCTTGCTTCCTCTTCCATTCCTGACAACCCTCCTAGGCGGCTGAAAAGAAGATGCCCACGAGACCGTCTTATATAGAAATATTATAAATAAAATAAGCAATAAAAAATAATTAACGAGTGGCAAATTATGAAGAAAAAGCCGACGATATAATAAATGATTCTTCTCCTATTTAATAAATAATGTGATAATTTGCAAACGTGATATGTTAAAAGGTCAGGAAGCTACCTCAACAATTGTTTTTTTCAACTTGGATAAGGTTATTCAGAATTTATTTACTTTAAAATCTGCTTTAGGGGTTGTTGGGAGAAAAGTTCTTCAAGCGCTTTAAAACTCTTGAATAAAAATGTAGTTTAATATAAGTTGAGAAGGAAATTAATTCATGCCAGCTGGAGAGGGGGACTTTCTGCGAAGTTGTGAAAAGTTATTCCGAAATATTTGATGCCATAAAAAAAAAAAGCAAGGAAAACGGACGGCGGAGGGTTTCATTACTTTGGTAAACTTTTGTTTTGTTCTTCCTATCACCCGAAGATACTGATTGAGTGGTTAGAGATGCTTGATAAACGTTATAAATCCTATGTTATGCTTAGGGGCTCAACGTAATCTAAAAATTAATTTTTACAGAAAATTCGAAGAATAGTTGACTACAAAAATTCCATAGATGGACAAAGAAATAAAAAATAACCAAATAACATTTTTCCTTAAACTAGTTTCCTTTGTTAACGAAGGAAATATTCTACCAGATTATAAAATTAGTACATCTAAAAAGCAATTAAAAAAAAAAATTAAACCAACTTTTCCTACATAACCCAAAAATTGTGAAAGTTATTGAAATTCTTTTCTTCTACTTATAGTACTTAACGCAATTATGATTCATTAGTGTACATTACAAGAAACCATACTTTAGCATTTAATAATGTGATTAAAAATTTTTAATTGAATTTAAAAAATATATTGATTAAATATTTTTTTTTTTTAAACATCCTCATGAAATGTGAATCATCCATAAAAACTAGATACCTCAATAATGTATATGTGATTATTTTTGCCGATAAGTTGAACCTTTGATAACAAATGATTTTTTTTTATTGATTTATAAAACTGTATTTACATGAAGATACGTCTGGTAAATTTGACAAATAATACTTCTACCTTAGAAGGTCTCGGGGCCATCTTCTTTTCAAGTAGCTCGGGGGATTGTCAGGAATGGAAGAGGTAGCAAGGTTAGAAACTAGTGAATTTGGATGGTTAGGGTGTTTTTAATGGAAGGATTGATATCTGGTTCGGGCTATGTCGGTTACATATAAATTGTGGATTTTACGAAGGATTAATTAATTAAATAACAAATGTAAAACTGCAAAATTCTGACAATTTTTTGTTCACTATATGCTAAATTATTGCACTTTCTATAAAGATGATAAAACAGTTTTTAAAAGGTGTTTTGACAGTTCTTTATGGCCAAGTAGGAAAGCTGTTCTAAATAATAACAAGATCGGTATTATTATATTTTTAAAAGTAATATTTTCCAAAAATATATCAACTCCAAAAAAATTAAAAACACACAACAGAATCATATCAATCTGTTCGTTAATTGTATCTCAGAGGTTGCTAATTGAATGCCCACAAGATAATTTTCCGCACCAGATATATGTGGGTGTTTGTATATTTATATATGTTTAATTATGTATGAGTGGGTATATATGTAATTAATTATTTACTTATTGCTCATTCATGATGTTTTTATGAAATTTGTTTAAATAAAGAAATGATTCTTACATTAAAACTTAGTTGCAGTGAACCGGACAAACTAAAAATATATATTGTGTCCACAATATTACAATAAAGCAGCAAATCATAAAATTTTGTCTCTAAGTAATTAAGTATTATATATCAATTAAAAACATGATATTTTAATAATAATTGTCTACTACAATAGAAACAACTGTTGCAGCGCACCAAACAACGTTCAATTCTACTTTGAGATGAAATTGGTCTTGTATATTTTAAATAACTATTTCCTTTTGATTATTGTTTCATAAATAGGTAAGTGAAATTATAATCTATATATTGACATAACAACCATGGAAATAGGCAAGTTCTCAATTATTAAAATCTTTAATATTTTATATGCATTATTTTTTTTTTATTATTATCAACAATGGGAGATTGTTATTTGTTTTAAATTAAAAAAAAAAAAAGTGTAATGTGTTTAAAAATTTTACTTTTAAGCCTTAAGTGAAAAAAAAGAATATTTCGGACTTGATTTTTTTTTTTGTGAATTTTTATATTTCTTTTGCTATAAAAATACGTTGTTTAGTATTTCCCTAGGTCGAAACAGTGAATATCAACTTTTTGTCCTACTAATAATTCAACAGTTTAAAAAAAGATCAGCGAGGCGAGTAGATATTAAATGATCAGGAGAGATTCTTTTATATATTGTATTTATCCAATTTTTATTATTGCTAGTAATGAAAACTTTACTCTTTTACTTAGTCACCATTTAAGCCCATTCAAACAATCAGTAAGGACAAGACCAAGCTAAAATTAAAGTACATATAATTTTATATTGATAAATTTGAACAAAATCGTTAGAGCTTCTATTAAAAACGGAAAGTAAATTTGTAAATCGATTCTATATTATTCTATTCTATCTTAATACTTTCCCCTTACCATATGTTCGATACATAAGTGTAAGAAAATTTTTTGGAGGTAGGGTAGATAAAATGATACAACGAAATTTTGTTTTATTCTTGTATAAGGAAACAAATAATTGGACTATTGAGTATTATAAGGCTTCTGCTCATTTTAGACAATGCAAAATAAATCTTGGGGTTTCTACTTTCAACTTACTGCAAATAGATTTATTTGAAAAAAAAAATAAATAAATAAAAAAAAGATAAACTCAATTAAAGTTACCACGAATGTGGTAAAATTGTCAAAAAATAACAAAACAATAGTGAACATTTTTTCAGTTAATCTAACGACTTTTAAGCCAAAAGAAAAAAATGTTTTTTATTAGTATATATATCATCATAAGTCTCAATATAAATGATTTAATTGTTTTTATTGTTATTAGGTGCTTGGAATGGACATGGATGGCCTTAATTTTCTCTTTTGTTCGAGGTATATAAACATAGTAACTTAAAGTATATATTTGCTACTAGATCTGATGAAAAAACTTCATCTAATGAAGATTAAGAGAAATTCTACAGTGATTTTATAGTTTTATTAAAAAAAAATTATATCTGTAGATTAATTATTTTATTAACTTTTATGGATACGAGAATATGATTGATTTGGGACAGCTAATAATTTTTTTTTAAAAAATGAGAATTCGACGGAAATAATATGTGAAAGCAGATGCAATATATTATGAATTTTTTATTTTATTTATTTTTTTTTATTTATTGATATTTACAACTGTATAAAAAAAATAACAAGTAAATTTGTTCATAATGACAAAATGATAATGATATGATACAGCATGTAGAGAAACTACCCAGTAGTAGAACTCTAAAAACATTTTACAATATAAGGTCCCGAGGCCATCTTCTTTTCAGGCACCTCGGAGGATATATTATGAAAAAAAAATATTCTTTTGAGAATTGGCTAAAATTTATAACATTTGATGAGACCAAGATCCTGAAATACTGCTTAGGAACACCAGAAGTATAATTTTATATTTGTAGTAATGAGGTGTTGATAGTTGGCCGATGATTAAAAGTGGAGATGATCGTCAAGGGGTGACGTCATCAAAAAAAGCAAAAACAAACACAAATAAACCACAAAATATTTATTCATGAATATTTATTTGAATTTCAGGTCTTCATTTAGGAGCTCGAGGCAGAGATTCTGGCTAAACTCGAAGTTGAGTTTGTCGCAAGCTGACCAGAAACAAATGTCGAAACGTGGGTAGGAATAAATAATTTTTTGTTTATTTTTGTGTTTTTTGCTGACTCCCCCCCCCCCCAGACCATCTACTCCACTTATATTTGTAGTAATGTTATTTCAATACAAATTTTAGTACTTTTAACTTCCGTGTTAATTTTTATATTGTATCCAGCAATATTCATGTTTTACCGGATTTTTTTATTTAAATTATATTTCCTGTTTTGGTTCCTTTAAATTTCATGTCCCGCTTAAGACATTGGAATTTAACCTCTACTAGTTTCACAAACGTGGTTACCTAGGAAGACGTTTTATGTACAGTAAATTGTTCTCAAACACAGTTTCAGACATAGATACCTTCGGTTAGGTAATCTTAGTTACTATTATATAATTTATTCTCTGAATTTATTTGTTTAAAATTAGGATTCTCGTAAATTTTAATGCAAATACATGTAAAAAAAATTAATTAATTCATTTGATATTAGCCCAGAAAATTACATTTTCTATGGGATACACTGCCAATTTGTCTAATGTTATGAGCGTTATCGTTCGGATCAATAAGTATTGTTTAAAATAAAACCATTATTGCAATAACTATTAAAAGTGTAGTAAAATAAGCCAAATTATTATGGGTAAATAATTTTAAATGTTTAAATGGATTAATACAAATATATTTCACATTAATTTTTTTTTTATACACCCCATTATTATGTTTTCTGAACTTTATTTGATGTTTTTATCATTAGTTAACTTATTTGAATAAATTGAAGATCAATGTTTAGTTTTGTGCACTTCAGTTAGTATCGATATGTAATAATTTAGCATATCTAAGATAGTATATCCGTTTAGTACTTTAGTTGATATCATTATTGTTTATAAATGAAATTTTTTTTAATTAATTTTTTTATGGTTTTATAGCCAATCCTAATGCACATTATTAGGCAGTGCATCCTACTAGATAATGTTTTTCATCTCAGCAAAAACCTTTTCCTGAATTTTTAAAACTCTAAAATAAACTAACCTAGACTTCAAGTAGCAACGTAAATAATTTTTTTTTCGCTAGTAATATTCTTGCAGAGTGTAAATGTGACTAGAGATTATATTATATTATCATTTTGTTATTTTATTTTTCATATACATAGTTTGATTATGTTCATTTTGTTTATTCTTCTGTTTGTATTTATTTTAAGAGAAATTTTTTTTTCATTCATTTATTTATTTTATTTTATTTTAGTATGAATGAGATCATTCATTCCACACCTATTGCCCACAACTGTGTGGCAGATTGTAATATCAATCAATAAATAAAAAAAAAAATATTATTCTTGCCAAATAAAGGGTTACAAATAATGATATTAGTATAGTTAATATTGATATTTTATTTTGGTGTAAAAAATTGCCATCACTTCTTGAAACCGTTCCAGCCCTACCTGAAAATTGGCCCCGGATAAACTGACGGCATTTAACATGATGGAAGCTTCACTAACACAATTTGTAAGGTCCACTATCACGCGAGAACCAGTGTGACATTACTACGATGACAGTAAATGCTGTTATGGTGGCAATTATTGTACAGTCTTAACCATCACAGTGGATGCGAGAGTTGCTGCCGTCGCAGTATAAACAGGTATTAACGTGGCAGTTGCTTTACAACCGCTACTTGTATTGCCAGCTATCACGTCAGGTCCAGTGTGAAAGTAGTAGTGGTCTACATCAGTAGATCTTAAAATCCCTTAGCACTGGAAAAAATTCGATATTAACAGAGAATGATAGAAATAATTTAACATGCTTGAGTATGAATAAAAATACTCACCATAGTTCAGATAGTAAATTTAAGCTGACGAAATTTATATGAATTAAAGGGTGGAACTGCTAGATTATTAATAATTTCACTATAAATAATAATAAAGTACGTGTACTTTGTACCAGTTGTTGTCGGTTGAGTTTTCCAAAAAAATGTTATTTAATGCGGTGTAATCCTCTACCTAAATGTTTATAATAATCAACAATTATAATACTTTTTTTCCTAGAGTCCCATATGTGTTATACTTTTCTTATTTCTAGTATCTTGTTGTTAGGTGAGAATAATTCTCTTTTTTTGCGAATTAGATTTTAGTATTCAGAAATTTTGTTTTTATAAATACTTAAGATAACAAGAAAAAAAAAAAAAAAAACAATTCACATTCAATTTCCTGAACAGAGGTAGATTTAAACTAGATTAGTGCATTCTATGGACGGACGGTGAAGGTTGGAAGGTTGTGGTAACGTCGACTTGCGGGTTGTCCTCTACTGGAACGAGGGTCCTCGGTTTTACTGTTTTTTCCTTACATGGAACTTGGTCGCCTACTTCTTTTACTGAGCCAAATACTCTCCAAATTAATCTATAGTTATAAAAAAAAAAATCGAAACAAAACAGATAGTCTTTCATTTAATAGAAAGGCATATTAAAAGTTAGGGGGAAAAATGCTACCAAGAATTGGCTCGTATCGGAACATCGCAAACCGAGGGAAATCGGGTAAACAAGAGCAATTGAACTACGGGTTAGGTGGGTTCTCTCTTTGAAGGGGTCCCACGAATAAAGATAGTACCACACTCGTTTCGAGCCTCGTTTAATATGTTCCAAAATAGGGCATTCAAGAAGGAGTATGGCAATGATGGTTATTACGTTCAAACATCAAGTGTGGAGGTAAACGTTGGAAGCAAATATTTACCAACGTATATTGGGAAAGGATGGACACGAGTATAAGATAGGTGTATATAAAGTAGTCCGAGATTCCCACAAAAGCGATAGTGTGCATTTAAAAAAAAAAATCAATACGGATGGGATGTTGAAAAAGGTGTTCAGTAGGTACAGGTTTATACAGTTGTAAATTTCAATAAATAAATGAAAAGTCCATAAAAAACTCAAATCCTACAAAAATTAACTTCATTATTTAATATTAATGATATTAATACTCTCTATATTTATTAATAAAATAGATAAAAAACTAGTTACTTTGAATAAAAATCAAAGATTTTGTCATAATTGAAGGGATATGAAAAAGCTAATTATATTCAATGATTTCATATTTCTATAATGAAGACTGTAATAAACTTCTTGAAACTACTGTAATTTTGAGTTTTAGAAGAAATATGCGAGACACGAAGTAAAAAGAAGTATTTAAAAATATTCTTCCAAGCAAAATCCACTTTTGATTTACCGAAAAATTTCACGTAGAATGTTCGTTCTCTAAGCTTTTCAATTGCATATTTACCAACAAATATACTATAATATAAAAAAACTAACAGGCAACAAGTCAATATAGAAATTTTTTTAAAAAGTTTGATTAAAAATGTATAGGTATTGATTTTTTTGTTTAATTCTGATTAGAAATAATGTACATAAGTAGTATAATAATATTCAAAAAATAAATAAATAAATGAAATTTCCACTAATCATAAAAGTCAGACTGAAAAATGAAGGACACTGAACATTCTATATAACAAGCTTATTCTATAGGGACTTCATACTTATCTGAAACCACTGTTTTAAAATGTTTGTCACTTGTGTTTACTTTTTATGTTTTTATCAACTGAATTCTGCTATACATATGTTCATGAATGCATTGATTTACCATAAATTTGTCAAATGTGAATTATAAATTAAATAAGTAAACAAATAATAATATGAAAATATGCCGATGTACATTCTTCTAGGTGTCTATGATATGAGAAACTTAGTTCAAGCATTAAATTTTATGCAATAAAAATCAAAATTTATTCCAAACAGAGTAGAACGTACAATATAAAATTAATGTTATTAGAATGTCTTTTTCATGATTTCAATTTCTGTCTAGGTTTGGCAGAATTCGAAAAGCTATGGAACAATTGCATAAAAATCCGATGTCCATTTATGACAAATACTTTTTATGACTTACACTCTTTATCATTCTTACCGACAACTTCTGGATCTAATTCTTCATTGTCCAGAAACTTGTTGATTTTTTTGACCGACACACTAACCTGAAAGAAATATAGATAATATAAAATTTGAAAACAGAAATAGTACGCTCAAGATTAATTACTTAGACGTTAAGATATTTATCATTCAAACTTATAGTTTTCCTTAATTCTTCATTTTATTTTTTTTTAGTTCATATTGACATGAACCTTCGCTGGCACAAACGATCATCAGTAATAAATGTATGTCAACAGATCGGTGTAAAGTTATTGGGAAATCATACGAAATATGTATTTTTTAATTTATCATTGTCACATCTGCATTCCTCTAAAACCTAATAAATCTTTTTTAATTGTTATATTAACTTTTGAGGGTAATATTAGTATAACTGCATCAGAAACAACGAGAAGTATTCTTTACACAAATATAATGTCTTGGACATCAAGACTGAAAAAACAAATACACGCAATAATAAATTTAATTAAACGATTTAAGATATAATTGATAATTATCACTATGAAATATTTCATTAATAATTTATATATTATTCGTATAAGAATACGCGCTAGTGAAAAATAAGTGTACAAAATAGAAATTAATCATCATTTACAGTTATTTAAATCAATTACAGTTAGAAGAATATTATGATTTAAAAATATGCTGAATTTAAAGGTAAAAAGAGAGGGGGTGTTGTAGATTAGGGGTTGTAAAGATTTCCTTAAGAAAGTGAAACGTTTAATAAAGGGATTTTAATGGAAGAATGTAGCATGTGTATTGTGGAAGTGAATTTTGGTTTGAGTCAAAATAGGTTATTTTTTATTTTTTCTGTTGGCTCAATATACCTTGTAGATCTTTGGGTCCCGAACCAGCCTTCACGTCTGTCTGTCTTGGGCTACTGTTTTTAGTTTGCTGCCTGCAGCTCTTTCGCACCTTTGTCGATTCTGCCTATCCATATCCCATAACCTATCTTAGCCTATATAAGTATGATGAAAAAATTATAATTATTAAAACAAAAGGTACATCAGGAGGCATGAAAGTTCTTGCGGTGTGGTGGCAATTGTAAGTCATTTCACCAAGGTGTATTTGAAATATAATTATATCCAGAGATTCCGAAAATAATCGTTACAATTCTTTTATCTTTTCCTTCCTGTTTCTAGATCACCAGAGATACCATTGAGTGACACTAGTCAACTTGAGGGAAATGGAGGAAAACGAAGAGATCAGGGGTTGTCGAAGGCATGAAGAAATGAAATGAAAGAGGAAATGCAGGACTACTATTCCACGAAGAGGGTTTTTTTCCTAGAACCTTCAATCTCAAGATTTTTTTCTCTTTAAATTTGAGATAGTTAATAATTTAAATGTGTCAAGATTTAGGGTTTAAATCTTGTTTAGTAGGTTATTTTTTCATTTAAAAAAATTTATACTATTGTTATGTTTTGTTTGCCATCATTTTGGGCTTCTGATACATCTGGTCACACCTGAAATATGTGGCTTACTATAACAATATTTACATTTTGGCGCTGGCTGCTTATTGATCATATATGAATGAGTTATATTTGTAAGACCTATTATCAATCTAGCTAATGGAACGATTTGATTTGTTAAATGGTTTAGTTGTTTTTTTAATAGTTTTTAATTTGCTAATATTTTATTTTTTAGTGGAATGGCAAGTGTCAGAATGGAAGCGCTCTGACCTAGAGCAAGTGCTTGCTTGGCTAAACGTCCACTAGTTCGTTTTCAGCAATTATGTAAATATGTTTAGAGAAATGTTATAATCCTTAAAATATCACAATACATTATTGATATATTTTGTTTTTGCAGCTTCATATGTATATATTATTATTACTACTAATATTACATATAATTTTAACTGGTATCTAACCTTATTACAATAGTGTTACATCTTTTTGAGTTTCTTTTATCGCTTGATAAAAATGTTGGGAGTCATGTGACCCATATCATCTTCAGTGGAATTCCTTTCTTTTTTTTATTCTTTATAATTTATCTGTACCGTATTAGAAATTGAAATTTTTTTTTGTCAAACTTGTTAAAATAATCTATAATAATTGATTATAAATATAAATTAAAAAAAAAATGTATTTAATAGAATTATGAGGGAAAATTAGTGTCCCTTTTTCTGCTGAATGTACCTATTATCATATAATGTTCCTTTTATAGTTTTATCTTGTATTGATTAGCCCCGATGAAACACTAAAAGATATGCCAAAACGTTAGCACACATTAAAAGAATTATTACTCTTATCGTGTGTTTCACTATAATTCATTATTATACAACTAATGAATACATCTATTGCAGTTTTTCATGCAGTAAAATTTAACCTTTTCTCAGTTCGCCGGTGTTCCTCAAGGTATTATCTTAGATTCCATTCTCTATATGCTTTATACATCTGATATCCCAACCCATCACAGTCCTAACAACATACGCTGATGACATATTTGTATTGTCTTTTCTTTTTATTCTACTAACGCCTGTTGAAAGGATTCGCTACTTAGGAATCATCATGTAAGATTGAAACGACAAGAAACTGCTCGTAGATTTCGATTACTACAACACCTACTTGACAAAATCTCTGAACTTCCCATTCTCTAAAAAAATTATCGTATACTATGACAATCAGACCAATTTGGACATACGGAATTGAGCTCTAGGATAAATATGGCTCTTTTCATTCCAAACTCCTTACCCATCCTAACCCATTAGCTCTTAATCTCTCATTTTTAACAATCCCCGATAATTCTCCGAGGTGTCTGGAAAGAAGATGGCCACGGGACCTTCTAATTTAAATTAATGTTTAAAGTCCCACCATTGTGTGGTTCCTTCCCAAGATTATCAAGTTTTTGAATCATTTCTCGTATTTAATTATTGTATTTTTTTTTTGTTTAGTTATAAATTACAATGAATAAATAAAAAATGTAAGCAAATTCCAAATACGAACCCAGCTACAAAAAAACCCTTTTACAAGAGAGGGTAAAGGAATTTCACAAAAAACTTCAATAGCCCGAAGAACCCCCTTTTATACGGATGTATCGGGCAGAAACTGGAGGGAAGATCCTCGCACAAAAGATCTTGCGTAGCTGAAAGGAAACAGGGGTGTGCGCTAATTAAGAAAGAAAGGGTATTCAAAGTCATGTTTCGTAGGATGTTTTTCATTTCTCTAAAAAGAGAGAGTTGGTGAAAAGGGAGTCCCTAAGGTAGAGCGGAACAACGAGTAGTTTTATATTGGGGTTAGATTCGAAGTTTCCTTTAATCATGGGGTTGTGGATGAGAGGGGCCTTTGTCCCTTTAAGGGTTGGACTTTGAGGGCCGGTCCCTAAATTGCGGAAATGACGCCCTCTCCCTCTTTCTGGTTACCAGCACATCATTACGGCACCAGCCGACCATTTTTTCACACTAGCCCCCATCAGATCCTTCAAATGAATTTTCCAACAAATGAAGGTCATTAAGATCCCAAGGCAAAAGGGCTGGATGAAAAGAAAAAAAATTAAGAAAATAAATCCTGAAACGGAAGCTGAGAAAAAAAAAATCTTCAACCCCGGTTTTCTGTAATTACTTTTCCTTCCAGCTTCTAGGTAAGATTATTTTTATTTTTTACAATAATAATCATCATTTTAGATAAGACTCGTTAGCAGGGCTGCACATCTATCATGTATCTTTTGAACGTTATTAAATTGCGATTTGCTACAAAAGCGAATACTTGATTGAAACTTGAACTTCTGGATATAAGAACCTCAAGATAAAAAGTGAACTCTTTTTCATTGTAAATACGATTCCTGTTATGAACAAAAATGCACTTTCAAAATTGAAGGTAAAATATACCTCCATTCCCATCTTGTTATATAACAAACTTTACGTTAATCTAATCTTTTAGTAATACATTAGGGATTATCAGTTTTAAACTTAAAAATATGCGGTGGCCATTTTGAAAAAAATGGTGTATTAGGTATACGCACAAGAGATTAGTAAACTTTTCATAAAATGAAATTAGTTATTATAATAGTTTACAATTATTTTTAGGTTAACTTGCAATTTAACTGGACTTCTGAGATGGAAGTAGGGATTCGAACTCTATGAAACTGCCTACATGTATATATATATATATATATATATATATATATATATATGTAAATTGTCGAAAATACAATAACTGTAATTTATATGCTGGAAGAAATAGTAATATACCACAAGTTTAGCAACGATTGAACTATTCAAACATTTTTAGTAATATATGGAGGCCCCCCATCTTGTTATATGCCAAAATTCGCCACATAATTCTTTAAATTTTAATTGTTTATATATTCATGCTACTCGTAATACATTAAGGATTATTGGCTACAAACTTAAATATATACGGTGGCCATTTTGAAAAATATGGTATATTTTATAAAAAATCTCTAATCAATATACCCTTGTAAAAATCACAGGAGAAGACATGGATGGCCATGGCCTTGAACTTGACATTGGCCCTGAAATCGGTTCTATCTCATTCATCCAGAATCAATATGACAATTTTTATCTCTGAATGACAATCAAATAAATTCCAGCTACCTGGATTTTTTCTAACACCAGTTATTGAGGTCTGTTTTAATTTAGATCGTTTGTATTATTTTTGAATATTAAGAAAATAATTTTTTTTTTTTTTAATTTACACAAATATTTTATTTTTAGTAATTAAAACTTTATCATTGATCTAATAGTTGCATTAGTTATATTTAATTTACCATCTGCTTATTTCCATGTTGTAATTAAGAATTTTAAACTATATTACTTTTTTTTAAATAATTCAAAACTTTATTTATTGGTAAATATTACAACTGTGTGAAGAGGTTGGTCTTTATCCGAACTACCAGAAGACGAAGCTTATGGCAAATGGCGTAAAAGAGGAGTTGAAGAGTAAATTTATCTGTGTCAGCTAATATCATTCATGGATAGAGGAGCTTGACAGGTCCAGAGGAGATTGGCACTCGACTGGAAAAAGTTTTGGCCCCTCAGGCATATAATGAAGGGAGAAACAAGTATTGACCTTAAAAGGCAGGTCTTCGATAGTTGCATTACCCCAGTGGTCACTGACTATAGTGAATGTGAGGAAAAGAAATCGAATAAAAAATGCTTAGATCCAGAAAGAAACAGGACTCACTGATACACTGAAGATGACAAGATTGAGCAAATGGAAATGGGCAAGGCATTTCCTTCGGTGCGAAAATGACAGATGGTCAAAAATTGCCACAGAATGGACTCCATACGACCTTCAAAGAAGAAGAGGACGTCAAAAGAAAAGATGGAGCGATATGTTCAAGAGGATGGCAGTACTCCACTGGTAAGCTGCTAGGGACAGGGATGTCTGAAAGGAGAAATGGAAAGAACTCGCCTCCCAATAGTCACTCCGGGTCACCCCGGGAAGTGCTGAACTATTACTCCCGAAAGGGAAGACCTATGCAGGAAAGGATACAGAAGGATGGAAAGAAAATTAATTACAAGTTAATGTTTTGTCAACTATTATATATATATATTTTTTTCCCTCTATCTTCTTTGAATGTTTATATTGTATTTTGTATGATTTTAATTTATTACACAAATAAAAGGCTATTTCATTTCATTTCATTACAATTTGCCATTATTGGGCAATAGGTAATAGTGATAACTGATCATATTCATACAAAAATTTAAAAATAAAATAAAATAAAATATATAAATAAATAAAAATTAACATGAAATGAATCAAGAATAAATAAATAAGTAAATGAAAAATAAATTACATAAAAATAAATAATGGTAATGAGCCAATGGAAGCTGAGTAAGTGCGCTAAAGCCGCAATCACTCAACTTGAGTGAAGAATCTGGCCATTGTCAGAACTCCAATTGTCAATTTTATTTTACAAAAGGTCTGTTGGTCAAGTGAAACTTGACAAGGATTGAACCAAAATATTAGGACAATTATCAAGGTTTATAAGGAATTTTCATAATTTGCTTGATATAAAGTCAAGGACAAAAGGAATATGAAGGTCATTGTGTAGTGTTCTGTTGGAAACGTAATAGGTTGCATTGACTATGATTATGAGAATTTTGGTTTGAAAAGACTGGATACGTATGTTCGAAGGTTCAGCTGTTCCCTAAAGTTCAAGTCCGTAGGTCCAGATAGGTCTGAGGATAGTCTTATAAATTAGTATTTTGTTTTCTATTGAGAGATGAGAGGTCCTGCTGAGTAGTCGGTAAGGTTGGCTGAATTGTATGTTCAGCTCTTGTCTTTTAAGTCTAGTAGGTTGGTTCCAGGTGAGTATTTTGTCTAGTATGAATCCAAGATATAGCACTGTATTACCCTACAAGTAATTTCAACATCATCAACTTCTCGTAACCAAAATATTTTATTCATTAATTTTTATGTTCATTTATTTCCAATCTATGGAAAACGGTCGAAATATAAAGGATTACTAGAAGATCCTACCCGCCGTCACACCTGGCTATCCTTTTGCGTTTTTTTTTTTTAAATCAAGGAGCAAATTTGTGTAAGAACAAATATGGCAATATTTCCAAAATTCTTTCCTTTCGTTTTTGTAAAAAAAAGTAATTTCTTGCATGCGTTTCTATACTCGAAGGAAAAACCTTCCAAACCGATTTTCGAACTCCTCAAAATCGGGCAATGAAAATTGGATTTCGGCCGAGCCGCTCGCCCTTGGGCGCAGTGGCTCAACCCTATTTATCAAATTTAATTTTTGACAGGATGAAACTGTTGCGCTTGGGGGTGGTTGGGCGGGGCCAGTCGATAGCAGTCACGTGGCCTACAATACACAATCAATGGCTGTTCCATTCGCCCGAGGACAGCACCCATGTACAAATCCCATTAGAGGCTCCTCTGTCCGCAACTGCGAGGTCTCCTTCTCACCAAAGAGTAAGTGCTACTTTCATTTTTCGAGCCTATTTCAAGTTTGATATTCTATTATAATAATATGATTCATGTTTTATATATTCGAAAGATTATATGTGTTGTATCTATGATCCTTTATTATCAAATCCCAATTCATTACCTTACTCTCACACAAAATAACAAAAAATACAAATGGAGTGTTGTGTAAGTATTGTATTTTTTAGTAATACTGCACTTCTTTCGTGCTCATTCTTTTACACGGCGTTTTTTGAAGAAGTCCGCCTCTGAGGAAGCAGCCGATGGTCGGGAAGCTGCCACCACACTGTAAGGCACTCAGTCTAAAAGTATTTGGGAAACTAAGGGAGAAAGGATGACCCGCGCATGCCCAGTATCAACCATCAGGGTGAAAAGTTTGTCAGCTGCCAAGGAACTGCTGAACTGACTCAATCCTGTGCGGCAAAACTTCTATCAATGCATCTTACATTTTCAGTGTCATTTTATTTCAATTTAATTTTGTTATTTAAATATCTTTTATAATAGACAATAGTGTAGACGTTCAGACCTAAAAAAAAAAAAATAAAAAATTTTGAATCATACTAAATGGTTATTCTTTTAGGTTTAGGTTTTCATAAGTTATCAACAATACATCCTATATCCATTCTGTACTACTTCATTGTAAGAACATCTCACTACTCTGTCACTGTAAGGAATCATTCATGTATTTCGTGTTTTATATTGCCTGACTCCCTCATGAACTAAAATTGAGTGTTTTATATTAATATCGAATTAAAAAATTAAATAAAAACCTTTATATTCAGGTTATTTATTAGAATCCATTGATTGAATTTGGGAAAATTGTTATGAGATTAATCTTCAATTTAAAATTTCTCCACTAAACACACAATTCATTTTTTTAAAAATTATATATCAAAAAGGTAAAGAACCATTGAAAGAGTATAATAGAGTACTATTTTTATATTTAATAAAATTCCTAGTTTTTTTTTAGATAGCTATTTTTTTGAACCCAAGTACGAAAGGTATTATGGGTACGTTTCAACACCATTGGGTTTTGTGAATGATACAGTATCATAATTTCAAATGTCTATTAGTAGGGCTGTAAGTCAATTCTAAAGACAAATTGTACAATAATTTCAAATAATGGATTATTTAAAGTCTAAAAAAAAGAATGATGAAGAAGAAAAATGGAATAGAGTTCCTTAGAATATGATTGCAAAAATCCAATTTATAGGAGGGAGCTACATTTTCTATTTTCATGAGAGTCATAAACTGGATGATAATAATAATCTTTACTTTAATGGTGTGTTAAAGATCATTCACATAAACCAATTACAAACAATATACCCAGTCGGGGCTATATACATTCGTCAGAATAAAACAATAAAACTTAAACGTCACTTCATGTTTAATAATATAAAAAAACAAAACCCGTGAGTCAGCTCTGTGGGTTCAGTCTTGGAGTCCACCCAGCTTCATAAAGTGGGTACCCTCAATTGGCTAAAATCTGGCGATCGATCGTGATTCTGACCAAATCATCTCCTTTCACAACCGTTGGTCTAGACTAAGTACTAGGTATTAGTACTTAGTAAGAAAGTAAAAGTAAGTAAAAATAAATACTAAGTACCACTGACTCTTTATGGGTTAAATCGGTACAGATTTAATTTTTTAATTATACAAAATTTTGGAAAAAGTGGACTATAACTGAATATGTTTTAATGTGAACCCAAAAACACTAGTTTCTAACCTTATTTTCTTTTTAAATCCCCCGATGTGTCTGAAAAGAAAATGGCCTCGAGACCTTTTACAATGGCCTAGAGATTCTAATTCTAATGTAGAAATATTATTAGAGTTCTACGAATGGTTAGTTTCTCTACACGCCTTTATCTTAAAATTACAATTTTTCATCAAATTTACTGGATGTATTACTATGTAAATACAGTTGTAAATGTCATTAAATAAAAAAATAAGACATTAAAAAAAAATATATATAGATCGAGTTAACCGGACCTTAAATCTCTTTGTTATTTTGTTTAAAATAAATACGACATAAACTTTCTATGGTTATCAATATTGCTTTAATTTATGCAGAGAAAAAGCAATATTGTATTTATGAACATTATTAGATAGGTATTATGAATATCTATTTGTGTAAAGTACATACTAAAAGACAAAGTTTGGTAATAATAGAAATATGGTATTTACTGAAAACAAGAAACAGCTATTAGGGGAATTCATGATATTTAGTTTAACATTTTAAAGCGTGTTAGTTTGATTATGTTCATCTTGTCTATTCTTTTGTTTGTATATATTTTAAGAGAGTTTTTTATTTTTTTTTTAGTATGAGATCATTCATCACTATTACCTATTTCCCACAACTGTGTGACAGATTGTAATATCTATCAATAAATAAATCTATCAATTTAAAATTTAAAGCGTGTTAAATGGAAAAAGTCATGTTAAATGAAGAAACATTTCCTTGTTTTACCGTGTTAAAACGATATAACACATAGCAATATAAAAACTGTTACTAGGTTTGCTAAATGGAGAATGACGTCACGCAACAGACCAGCTGAGATCATTATTTAGTTTGTCGTGGTTACTTGTTCTTAGTATGTGTTTTTTTTTTTGTTTTTTTTGCGTTAGTATTGTTTTAGATATTTCATAACTAATAAAGCAATGGATAAGGGCAATAATAATGTAATGACAGATGTCAATTAGTTCATCTTGTTTCTGTTCCTCACAGGTTAGCAGATCAACAAGACACTCAGTAGCCAAACTTTCACTTTTCACTTAATTTAGGCATGTTGAACTATATTGCTTTAATCGAAATTTATAAGCAAACAATAACAATAAGTTTTTGAAGGAAAGTTTGATAATTATAAACTTGATAATGAATAAACTTAATTATTCATCTCAAACGAGTTGTTCAAAAAATCCGCTAGGAGCTCTTATGCATTTACCATTTAATTTACTATTTACTATTTTTTTTACTATTTACTAAATAGGGCTGCTGAGAATCCTATACTTGCTATACTAGCATTTAACATGGTAAAACATTTTACATTTAAGGCAACATCATGACTACCCATATTATATGAATTTCACTTAAGAAAAGAAGGAAATGTTCAGAAAATGTTGGAAAATTCCTCAAAGTATAGAAGGCTCAAAATATAGAAGCCAGTATTTTTACTAGCGTGTATATTGATCGATTTATGACATGTCAGAATTGTAACATCAATAAAATTAAAGGAAAGTGTTCCTGGGTCATTCACCCACTGAATCCCGATGTAGTAATGGTCTTGTCCCACCTTTGAAACATTTACTTAAAGTGGGAAGAGGAGTCTGAAGTAATAATATTAGTTGAAATGAGCAAACTTAAAAAAGTTACTAAAATGTGGAAACAGCATAAAAAAAACAACTTTTTTTATATTTATTTATTGATATTTACAAATGTATAAAAAATACAAGTAAATTTTTGATCATAATTACATAATGATAATAATATGATACAGCATGTAGAAAAACTACCCAGTAGTAGAACATTTTACAATATAAGGTCACGAGGCCATCTTCTTTTCAGGCGCCTCGGAGGATTGCCAGGAATGGAAGAGGAATCAAGGTTAGAAACTAGTGGGTTAAACGTTGTTAAAAAAAACGTTAATTTGCATTATGAGGTTGAAGCATTCTCTTTGGATTTTGTTTTTGGTAGTTATTATTCATATACTGATTTCAGCCCAACGAAGTGTCTAATTCGTAATACGAAAATCCTGTCTAATCTCCCTATCATAGTTTTAATCAAATATGATAAGTAGAGTTTCCTTGGGAAAAAAATCTCTCTGGTCTAATTGCCTTTAAGATCAGACTTGACGATTCATAAAAATTAGAACATCTGAATTTAAACACCTGAATCTTGAACGCCAGGAAGAGTTAACTTAGGAGCACATATGGATCTTCAATACATTGAACCAGTGATTGCTTGATGGTTCTGCTTCGTAATTGTCCACAATTACCGATTAAGTCATATGCATAAGTAAGACGTCCGAAACCAACCTATGCATTCTCCAGGAATCATTGTTAAATACCATCTGGACCTGTATTCAGTGCTAATGGAGATCTGAGACAAAATCACCTACAGGAAAAAGTCTGAACTTGACTGTGTTATACGAAGTCGAATTGAAGTTGCTTACGATTAAGGGATAAGAGTTTAGGCGCCAAAAGCATGGAACCACGGCCGATTAGGAGGTTGTCCGTAGCAAAAATTTTGATTTTTGTTATTCTAGCACTGCGTATGTTAGAAGGGGGTGGTGGTTGAGCAAGGATGATAACTGTATAATTTTTATTTTTCTTAACTGGCCACATTATCAAATTATTAATTTACCCTTTTCACTTACTTATCTTAAAAAATATACAACATTCATTCCTAAAACAACAGACTTAGTTTGTTAAGATCTTAATCTTATTCTAGAATAGTACCATAAAATGAGATGAGATTGTACCGTGTTGGATGAGAAAAGGCCAAGGACTTCACTCATTTAAGCCTATTACGTTTACCACGGTTTCTCGTTTACCACGGTGTAATTTTATGTTTGAACAAATCAACAAGTGTTATCATACTCCTCTATTACCATGCATATATATGATTCTCACAATTGTTTTCAACAATTCTCTGTTTCATAAACTGTGAAAAGTGTTCTTTCTCGTGATATGACATATTTTTTATCGCGAAAATAATCTACTAACACTTAAAATATTATTTTTGGAGTTCCATCACAGTAACAGTCGTACCGACCATTTGGAGCGAATTGATTTTTGGGAACTCATCTTATAAAAAAATAAATAAAAAAGAGAGAGGATAATTAACTGGGAATGTTCTTGCTATAAATCAACATGTTTTAGAATATGCCTCAACAAAATTAGTAGGAACTATAAAGGAGGAGAAATCCCATAGGGTGGAGCTAGGTTGTGCCAATGTTTAAAAATTATTTTCACTTAAAATTGTTTTCTGCACCGAAATAGAGTGCTGAACTTTCTCTAACAAGTTTATTCCGATATATTTTTTTTTTTTTTTTTT
>NW_027111361.1:79124-79727 GCF_000696795.3 Halyomorpha halys | reverse complement strand
TTAAGGATTTTACGAAGGATTTTGGACTGTAAGGATTGGATTCTGGAGGAATTTGATGGTTTAGTGGAGCCCCAAAGCTCAACTCCGTATGTCCGATATGCTTTTAAATTAAAAAAATGCATTATAAAACTGGCACAATCTCACCTCATCTCGCAAAATTGCCTTCTATTCTCTTTTTAGAATTCGATCGTAATCTTTATGCTTTATAATATAAGATAACTATCATTTGTATGATATTCAGTAAATTATTTTCAAAAATGTTTTATCGTAGAATTGTTCTAATGTTAATTTGTATAGTATTTATTCGAGTTTAGTAGGAATGGTTAGCTTAGTGGTAAAACACTGTACTAATAGCTCCAAGGACACAAGATTGAATCCGGCAGCGGCAGATAATTAGTTTCTGTTTCACTGTTGGCGTGAGTCAGCCCTGTGGGTCCGGGAGCCCTCTGAAGTCCAGCCTCGAGAAATGGGTAAATATTTGGCAGTCAGGTGTGATTCTGAAAAAATCACCTACTTGCACAATCGTTGGTCTGGTGACAGTACTATCTTACAAAGTACTGCACCCCTGACCCTTAATGGATTGTAGTGACAAAAATTTTGCTT
>NW_027111361.1:75529-78754 GCF_000696795.3 Halyomorpha halys | reverse complement strand
ATGAGAGATAGTTGACCGTGGATGACTTATACGAGGAGAAGATGGTTGGGGGTGCGGTCAAAATAAAACACAAATAAGTTGAAATAACTTATTTAATCGTGCCAACGTTTCGGCCTGAATTTCTAGCCTTCCTCAGGGCTAAGAACAGAACAAGATAACAACCAATGAATACAGAAAATATAAACAGAATGACATAAAGTAAACAATTGTACAGAATGGAATTAATAAAATAAAGTCATGAAAGAAGTGGAAAATAAAAAGTATACATAGGTAATTGAATAAGTAGGTAAAATAACATAATTAAGGAAATAAAATAAAAATGAAGTTATATAATGCAAAGAAATATGAATATATAAGTTTAATAATAGTTTAAAAATTAAAATTGAGAGAAAGAAAATATATGTAAAAAATGAAATATGTAACCATAATATTAGATAAAGAAGCAAAATATAAGTTGAGTTTAACAAAGGAAATGAATAGAAAAAAAATTGAAAACAATAATAATTGTTTACAAATATCGCATTTTAAAATGCCTTATTCGGCTATTGGCAGTATATTTATTTATTTTTTATTATTATTATTTTTTTACCTCCTTCCTGGTTATTTCTGACTTACGGAGGGGGGTAAGTACAAAGTACCAACCTATTTCAACCCAGGTGGGGAGTCAAGTTTTCAGTTCGAGAGACCACAATGAAATATCAGTCAAGTCGACCCGCAAGTTTGTAGCTGAGAGTTAATTGACTGCCTCATGAATGCGATTCGAATCTGGTCTGGAGTATAGACTTTTTTTCATTTCTGTGGCGGTCCCATGAAATGAAAACTTGCCCCACCAGGATTAAACAGATTGGTTACCTCTAGACTACCTACCTGTATGTCAGAAATGACCAGGAACGGGGTCATACAAAAAAGACCAGCCGGATTCGAAACAGCGCCTCGGCATTTCTAAGGTTGTAACTTACATTTATTGACTTACGCCACAACGCTACATACGAATACTGTCATGTGACCATCTTCTCCAAGAAATTGAAATATTCTAATCTCTTTTCTGACTTTATAATAAATATATTAAGTATTACAAGGTAATCAAAATATCTCGAGACTTCTTTTTTTCATTTCTCTTGGCCCGTAATCACCTTCTTCAGAATTACCCATCTTACTTCTAAAAAAACACACAAAAAAAAAACCTTGTTGTTCCTAATTAAAAAAAATAACATGCACAGTAAAGATACTTAATTTTCATTATGAATTATGAAAAAACATGTTAAACTCCTAATAGTAAAATAAGTCGAGGAAAATATTTAACTTTGATTAAATTATGTTGGTGCAATGCTACGACCATCTGTTATATAAAATATGATAAACTACAATGAAAATATAACAATTTCTCAAGGAGATCATAACACCGAAAATTATCAGAAAAAAACCTTTCTTTCCCACCTCGCCCCCGAAATCCAATGATCGCCTCATCTTATCTTAAGCATCTACTAATAGCGAGTTGGTAGCTCATTGGTAAGGCACTGTGCTACTAACTCCAATGATCCAGGTTCGAATTCGGCTGTAATAATTTTTTTTCTTTTAATATTGAGCTACATTGTAAAATTAACCAATACAAGGAACCAGCGTGAACTTATATTTTATTACAGTAATAAGCACGTATTATTTTCAAATTCTAATATGTTATCAGATATTATGTATACCATAGTATTTAATTTGAGTTTAGGAAACATTTTCTATTTTTTTGAGACTGGAAACGATCGGATAATCTTGGACTTTTAACTTGTTAATGTTGTGCTATCATAAATAAATCCATGTTTAATATTTTCCTATAAACCTATTTATACTTTACATTTAATATATTTATGATATTATTCATATTGTAAATCAATTCTTCGTATTGTGTATGATATTTTTGTTTTTAGATACGATAGTGACGAATTTTTACTTCATAATTTTAATAAATCTCCTATCAAGCAAAAGAGAATTGCTTCAGAAAAATTATTCAAAATACACAACTATATATTTATATGGATCCACGCAAATGTAATAAATTCACAACTACTAACCAATATACGACATGATAATAGACGGTTTATTTCTGAAGGTGATTACACAATACTCTGGTTTGTGTAACCACCTCAATCGCTAAAACCTCACCAACAATTATGTCAACTGAAGAATCCTTGCAAAACACAAATTCTGACACTGCAGGTGAGCAGGATAAATGAAGATTTAGGACACAGTCACCGGAAACTGAAGCCATAAAAAAAGTAACAAAATCGTTCAATTGATGTGGTGTGCAAAACCTTAAAATATAAAAAAGACTAATTCAATTAACTTAAAAATTTTCAAACTACAACCTAAATTTTGAGGGGCTGGAGAGGTGTTCAGATTTTACACTGGACAGGATGGATTTTGACTGAAATTAATCTACACTCCGAAATAATGTTTTTCTGCCTAGAAAATAGCCCTAAAATACAGATAATAAGCTTTCCATGGACTTATAAATCATTAATCCATTCACATAGAAAAACCTGGAATGTTTTTTTTAACCCCCTTTCTTGTCATTTCTGACATACGGGAGGTGGTATCTAGAAGTGACCAACCTATCAAGTTTTTCATTACGTGGGACCGTCACAAAATTAAAAATGTCTACCCCCAGGCCGTATTCGAACCGGCGTCTCCTGTAGTTATCAGGAAGCTAAGACCTGTACCTTAACCACCTGAGCCATGGATGGCCCCGAATCTTGTTTACTTGTAATTAATCTCATATGGGGATGCAATATTTATTCCAAGCAAGTAATTAGCCTGTCGATGTAGAATAAATAGGATTGGAGGAATGCCTCATTTGAACTGCTTGCTTCCGTATTATGTGCATAGTATACAGCAGTATATGCAATGAATATATCATAAATAATATATGATATATAGCATATAGCTTTGTCTCCCGAATTTAAAAAGTAAAAGACACCATAATGTTAAGTTATACCTGTCGCACCACTTCTTCTCATATGACAGTCATTCACTACAGAACACACCAGCACAAAAATTTCTTGATTTTCTTCCCTCATACCTATCAATGAACCATAACTAAGGCATAATTCTTTTTCAAAGCTTTGGTAAATATCACATAAAACAATATGAACTTACAGAGATTTAAATTGAAGCATTTTTGATATTAAGGATGCTTTACTAAGATTTATAAACCTATATATATATACTTATATA
>NW_027111361.1:64415-75445 GCF_000696795.3 Halyomorpha halys | reverse complement strand
AAATGCTAAGTAAAATTCCAGATTTTTATAAGTACATTTACATTAACTGGATGATAATAACTTCGATTTTGATATAGACGTAAGAGAGCAGTTTTATTATTTCCAGGTTAAATTTCTTGCAGCCGAGGCGAGAAAACAAAATATGAATTGGGTTGCGAAAATGGCATTGTGTCACATTTTCCATTTCACTTAGGAGTGATTTTCAAGCTAGAGATACTAATAACAGCAATAGTCATATAGGTAAATCCAGGAAAGGAAAAGTTTTCTACGAATTGAACGTTTAAATTTTAAACTTAAAACACTTAGTAAAAAACTTGGTTAATTTCTAATTTATTTTAATAATTATTTTCTAAGATTTGTGAAACGTGAGAACACCTCGAAGTACCGAAGATAAATCTTAATAAGGGGTTAATGTCTTCTAGTCAGTCAATCAGTTCTGTTAAATAAAGAGACCATCGTATACAAGACCAAATTCAGCATATACTAGGTTAAGTACACCGGTTTTTGACAGATTAATCTTGGTTTTTAAATAATTGGAGCCATTAGCCGTTTCAAAATTGGCGCCAGTTTTAAGCTTAACCCTTAGCACCAAATTCTCAATATTTATAAATAAACGTTAATCTGGTACAACTACATTTTTATCACTAGGAATGCCTTCTACATATACTTTATAGATAAATTTGAATCAACAAAATGCATACAATTTTTTAGTACATTATGTATATTTAAAAAAAAAATTAAAAATTAAAATCCAAAATTTAAACATTAGGTGTAAACCATACGTTGTTGGGGACATGTGTTCTATCTTTTGAGGTTTGTGGTCAATGTTATAGCATTTTCTAATTCAGCGCTTTCTGGTAGCGAATCAACTGTTAAGAGGAATTTCGTACCGGGTACTTTTTGATCCTAAGCGTCCTGAAGGCATAAGTTATCAAAATCCTTAAATGATTTTTTCGACAATTTGTGCGGAAAAACCGGATTAATATAAAAAAAACGAACTTTTTAAAACACGTTTTGAAATTATATTGTAGGGAGATAGTCCAGGTGGCTGTCAATAAAGGTATCAAAATGGTAAAAGAAAAATATTTATTGTTTAACTTTGAAGAAGAGTTAAGCAATCATGATCTCTTCATCAGTCAGACAGCCCTGACGAAGCCCTACAAAGTGGGGTGAAATGTTGGTTAACAATAAATTAGTTTTCTTTTACTATTTTGATACCTTTATTGAACGCCACCCGAACAACCTCCTACAGTTTATTCCATACGGCCAACTATCCATTTCTTCCAATATGCTTTAAAATTATATTTACTTTAAGAATCTTTCATCAAAATTTGATTTCTCTCGACCAACCAAGAGGGCTCAAAAGCCTATCATAAAGCTTCATGCTTTAACAAATAAATTCTTGGTTTGTGTTGAGTGACTCTTGCAGTAAATCGAATTCGAAATGTTTTTCCCTAGGTTTGTTTGATTTTTCTGCACCATTTATATGCAAATCGTCAAACCCTTACAAATTTGTTTGCGTTTTTTTTTCGATTGATGCATTCATGACGCATCGGATCGAAAAAAAAAAGTGCACAGTATGTATTGGTTTTAAAATTCCATTATTTCACAAAAGTACAAGAGCCCAAAAAGAGAAAAAATGCAATTATTTCATCCTAATTTTTGATTACTTTTATTAAAACTATGTATAATTACTAGTGAAAATTGATGAGTCTGCCAAGTATAAGTAGGAGGAATAAAAAATAGCAGCTGTTTCAAAACGTTAAAAATAATTAATTTTTCATTTGGAGCTCTATATCTATAAAACTACTAACAACAATGGAAAATCTAAGAGAACATCATTTAAAGTAGAGTAATTTTTCTAAAATATGAGCCCTAATAGCGTTATTTACGTTCTATAGTTCCCGAGATATAGCTTTTTAAAAAGCAACTTTTCATAAAAATGCACTGAAAAGTCAGAAGTTGATGAATTTATTTTGAGAAATCTATATCACAAACATTATTCGACCTTATATCTATTAGCACTCAAATTAAAGCTTATTTAATGTGCTATAATGTAGTTTATGACGTTTATAATTTTTTCCAAAAATCAAAACTTTTATACGAACAACTAGAAATTAACAGTTGGTAATTTATTTTGTCAAATATCATAAAACTACAACTCCTAGAAAGATAA
The DNA here is from genome assembly GCF_000696795.3 of Halyomorpha halys. Lineage (NCBI taxonomy): Eukaryota > Metazoa > Arthropoda > Insecta > Hemiptera > Pentatomidae > Halyomorpha > Halyomorpha halys. The sequence goes on along the minus strand of NW_027111361.1, from coordinate 73,269 downwards.
ACGATATATACTATTTTATAGTAAATTTAACTAGCTTTAATTTGAGTGCTGACAGACATCTGTACATCCTACGGTTTCTGAAATAATGTTTTTCATAAATCAAACTTATCGTTCGAACAACTATAAATCAATTTATTTTAGATAATATCATGAAAACTAATATTCCTACGAAAGTAAAGGTCATAAACTACTTTATATTGCTTTAAACTAGCTTTAATTTGAGTGCTAATAGTCACATAGTTCTTGAGATATATATTTCTCAAAATAAAATAACTACTAATCTTTAAGTACATTTTTAAGAAATGTTGCTTTTTGAAAAGTTATATCTCGGGAACTATTCGACGTAAATAGCTCTATTAGGGCTAATGTTTCAGCAAATCTACTCTGCTTTAAATAATGTTCTTTTAGATTTTCTTGTGATGTTGGTAGTTTTTAAGATATAGAGGTCCAAATAAAAAATTAATGTTTTTTAAGGTTTTGATACAGCTGCCATTTTTTATTCTCCCTACCTATACTTGGCAGACTCATTAGTTTTGACTAGTAATTATACAAAGTTTTCATTAAAGTAATCAAAATTGGGGTGAAATAATTGTCTTTTTTTATTCCCGGCTCTTGTACTAATAGAGAGAGAGAGTTTTATTTTATTTTTCCCCGGAAGTAATAATATACATAAATCCTTTATTTTAAACAAATAAAAACTATTTCATAAATGTTCAATAATATAAAATTATGATATAAATAGTGATAAAATATCACTAAACCACATAAATAAAATTAGCTATATGTTCCCATGTTCGTTCGAGAGATGTGAGAGCCATCTAAGTTCTACTAGAAGGCTTATTCCAGTCCCCTGGTTTAGTGCAGCCACTAGAGTATAGAATGCGCCACTGGCCTCAACTTCATATTTCTAAACCTTGCAAACGTTGGTTAATACTATTTTCGGTTTTTGAGTATTTTATAAATTATACTTATTCATTATTAATATTTACAATTAACCTAATTAAAATTTTATTCATTTTTTAAATCTATATAATTCCTTATTATATGATGTATTTTCTATTTCATGGTTTTTGAAAAATTGTTTGAAAAGTATACGACATAACGTATATTATTATTGATTTATAGTAATAAAAAAAAATAATAATTTATATTATTTACAAGGAAAAAGAGATAAGTAGGATACTGAATATTGTTATTTTTTTATGTTGCTGATGTATCCGAATATTATTACTATCTAAATTAATTTATGCATATCCTACTATTAAAAAATGAAATATTCATTTATCATATTTAGAGATACAGTTATTATCAGCAATAATTAGAGGAATAAGTGGCAATATTAACACCCCATTTTATTTTTAAGTCAATATATCTCTCCTAATAAGTTGAAGTTTAAAATGGAATTTTGAATTAAATTTGAAAGTATGCTGAAGGTAATTTTTCAGTGTTTGGTACCAAAGAATTATAATTCTTTAATTTGCCCAAGAAATCAAGGTTGGATATATATATATATGCGTGATATAGCCCAAAGAAAAGGTTGTAGTATAGAATTTTTTTCTTTCATTTAATAAATTGTTTTTAACTGGTCAGAAAAAATAATTTTTTATTGGCGAGATGTACAATTGTATTCCATTGTATATTTCAAATAAAAGAAATTATTTATCGTCGACACAAAACAAAATACATTGATAAAACACAAAGAAAAATATATGGAACAGAATTATTTTCTTCCATTGCTTACTGTTTTTTAATTTAAAAGAAAACAACTTTTTATTGCCGCGCAATGTATAATTCAATGTAGTGTATTTCGCTATAATATATGTTGAGCTATTAAAAATAATACAAGTAATGCTTATCTGGATTAATATTAAAATGCTTTTTGAATTGATTTCAAGTATTTACTTTGAAAGAGGCGTTTGATTTACATTAACATCTCATTTTTTTTTTTTTTTTTTTTCAATTTGCTATTACTACGGATCTGAATGAGGAGAAACAAAAATTTAATTTTTTTTTTTGGATATGATGAAACTAGTTCGTTTCACACGAACGTGTTTATTACAAACACCGTAGCTGCCTTCACAACACAGTACAGCATACAGGCAACTAAAACAGGGTTAGGGTAAACATATAACTAAAACAACCAAAGCATAAAACATACACCTATAAATAATAGTTTCTATGCAAATCAACAAGGAAAAGCATTTCTGGTGGTTTTGAAACTCAATTAGATAATTAATTTAACGATTAACGAATTAAAACTTTTTTCTTTGTTCTTGCCTATTATATTACTTCATTGGTTCATCCTAGCAAAACACGTACGGTACAACAAATTAAAGGACGTTAAGTCCTCTGTCGAGCGATTATTCCAAATTATTAATTTTTCAAGCAAAATGTCTAAAAACCAAAAGCAGAATTTTTTTCTTCAAATTTCTCACAGATTTTTTCTCAGAAACTGAGATATACACTATATCTTGGTGCGCACCTAGCACAAGAACGCATCAATAGTGGTCCTATAACGGTTACTTAACAGCATATAAGTTTGATAAAATAACGAAAAGTGAATTTTTTTATTATTTTATTGGTTTTTCGTCTATAACTCCTTAACGGTTAATCCTAGCACTGGATTAACCATTTGCTTGTAAGTGGCATTCATAGCATTTCAGAACAATTATTGTAACCCAAGGAACAGTTGGTTAAATATTTTCGAAAATCCGGAGTTGTTATATTGTGAGTATATAAAATCCTAATTATATAATAATATATAATAACATGTGTTACATTAAAATATGAGAAGCATAAAGTATTAATTACTTTCAGTAACGACTTGAAACCACAGTCACAATTTTGTTGTTTTTAAAAACATTTAACATTTTGAAAAATCAATCTTCTTCCTAACTTCTAAGATAAAAATGTCTGTTCTCAATAAATTTTCCAGTTTTTATTTCCACCACTTTACCACTCTTCATAAAATATTCCATTAAAAAAAAAAGTGTATAAATAAAATACTTAGAGTAATAGCTTATTTATATAACATTATTACAAAATAATTAGAATACTGTAATTGTTTTTGTTTTGCTGTTTTAAGAAGCTAAAAAACACTTAAACGTGCAGTGCTGCAAACACAAATAGATTTAACGGTTTTAATACCTCTGCTCTGCTTGAGTAGAGGTACATCTCACAAAAAAAATAAATAAATAATTATTTTATTTTGTGTTTAACGTATTCTGTAACTGTAGACTGAGGTTTACAGTTATAGAATAAGTTGAAAAAAAATATGTAAACTTCATCAGACGAGAGAATTGATATACATTCTGAAAAGTTTTAAATATTTTATTATTAACATGAATATCTTATCATTCAATTGCATTCTGTGCCTCATTTTAAAATTATAGTTTGTTTTTGTCAAAAATGTAATGTAAAATTTATTGTTGAGAGAGATTAACTTTCGTCGTTAAATTTTTATTCATATTGAACTAAATTTTGTATTATTACTAGTAGTAAAATCATAGCATCGTATATCAGATAGTTCAAATTTTAGATAATTCGAACTGTTTGAAGGCACCTAAAAAAATTAATTAAAAAAATATATATAGCTCTGAACATTGTTTTCAACTATTTGTTCGAAATGTTGGATAGAATGAACCTGACAGAAAGTATCAGCTATAAAAGGTTCATTTCCAATCATAGATGCTTAATAATTAATTCATTTGAAAAAAGTATCAGTTGTGTATGAGTAATAGGACCAACTTGTCACCATTAACCAAGAACCTGTCAATACCCATATCAATAATTTAAAAGTTTATTTAACTATGATTATTTATTTCCATTTCTTTTATTTTTCTTTATCTATTTTTTTTTCTATTTCACATTATAAGTGCAATAGTTTTATGATATTTGAGAATTTATTTTTTATAAAAAAAATTATTTTTATAAAAAATCAGAATAATAATGGTTGGAAACCATTATATTTCACTCTTTTATTTAATTTTGAATTGGCTTATTTGCAACGTTCGGCCAAACATTGTCTATTCTCAACTTTTTTACTCACATTTCTTACCATCTAGAATGCATTATAGATGGAATTTGACAAAAAAATGTTTGAGAACTGCCAATTAGTTGAAACAGTAATTAACAATGAGTAGTTATTAACAGTGCGTAAATAACAGATTTTTAATAATAAAAATGATAAAATAGAAAGTTCTCCCTAATGACGTATTTTTAATTCATAAAAAAAAATTATACAAACATTATAAATAAATTTCCTCTTTTTTCATCAATATAAAAGTGTATTTTTTAATTATCATTACTATTTTATCTATGAATATTCTCATTATACAATTATATCTCACGAGAAAACTTGATGATCGACCTGGATTTCGATGCTTGAAATAAGAAAAATAAAATAAATATTAGATAGTAGATATTTTATTAGTCCCAACAGAACCCCTACAAACATATTCTGTTTTCTAATGGTTCACGAGGAAATGCAGGAATAAATGAGCAACCAAGTTATTTTTTGGATTCGTATATTATTTATTCATGTTTACTAGTTTAAACTAAAAAATAGAATATTAATTTTTTAATATTATTTATTATAATTTTAAACTGAATATACAATAAAATTAAAAATGTGCGAATACAATTTATCATTGTGATAACAATGAATGAATAAAATAAAAATTACAATGAAAAGCAATGAATGAATCCTTTTATTTTTCGATTTAATTCTATGAATATATAGTTTTATATAAAGACATTCTATTGGTATTTTGTAAAAATTAACTTACGTATAACCAATTAAAAATAAATAAATAAAAACCATAAAATTTCAATACTACTTTATTATTTGAATAATACAATTTAATCGGACAATTAATATCCATATCATTTTCATATCACTGTTGCTGAAATGTTTAAGATAATTCTGGTGTTAGAATTATTTTTATTTGTTCATTATATAAGGACGTGAAACAATTAGAAGGGTAGTTATACATACTGGATTAAAACCTCTTTTTATTGCTCCAGTTCCTGCATTCTGTTAAATCATCTATAATTCAAGAAAAGAATTCGAAATATATAATTAAAATATTATGTAAACCCAATATTTATTTCTGAAAAAGAAGGAAAGGTTTGTAAAAATAAAATTATTATTTTCTTGTACATCTTGTTCTTTCCCCTTGTTCAGCCAATACATACATTTATGATTTTTACTAATTTGTAGTACTTATCAAAAAATATTAATTTTTTTTTTTAATAATGCTAAAAGTAATAGTCTATTCTAGCGCTATAAATACAATAGCTCATGTTAAAATGTTTATTTTTCATTTATTCGAGTTTAAGGAGAAAAAAATCATGATTCCTTCCATATTAATGATTTTAAGTTAAAAATGAATATTTATTCCCTTATTATCGAAATTTTTAATATTTTCATTTTATTAATTTTGTTAAAAACAAGAAACCAAATGTAACAAATTTCAGTACTGGGCATGTTAATACATATATACATAGCTGACTAAAAACTAGTTTGTAATTTTATAAAAATTACTTTTGAAATCAGAACGTATTATAAATAGATAAGAAATTTTTTTTTTAATTTGTTGTAAAACTTATACACCATATATCCTACTTCACATTTTTATAAATGTTTTGTTGGATATTAAATAGAAATGCATCAATATAGACTTATAGATACAGTAACGTTTTTTTAACAATTCACAGTTACATATACTCATTTCCAAATGTTAATTAAAGTTAAATTATGAACAATAAGTGATTAAAGGGATATAATAACGGAAACAGTTAACTTTACATATATATAAATGTATTTTTAAATTACATCTTATGATAACTGGCTAAATACATACATACATGAATAAAATTGATAACAAATACCATAAAGTTAAAACAACAAAAGTTATAAAAACAGAATATATCGATATAAATTTAATTATTTAATAATATTCATTACAAAATATATATATTACAACTACAAAAAATAATCTAGAGTTAACTGAAATACCTCCAGTACACCATATTATAACTTTATATGAAATAATAAAATAAAAATTTAAAAAAGAGGATTTTTTAAAAAATAAAATCCGAACAGGAAATTCATAGTTAGTAGCATTATAAGAAACATTTAAATTACTATACGGTTTGTGTAATAAAAGAAATTCAAAATATGCGAAAATTTTTAATCCATTTATGGTTTTATTTAAAATCTTAAAATTATACTATCGGTGTTTTGGGGTGTTCTGACATCTTTAGATTCAATATGATTCAAATTATTGGTGCATTTTCAAATTTAATCTTGGCCATTTAATAATTCATCAAAATTAAAATATGATGACCCAGTGTTTGGTCATTACAGGAAAATAAAGAAGAGTACATTATAAGATAAATATATACATTTAATTAAAAATTTATTACGCTATACAACATTTCATTCTTAGGTACCAGCAGTTAAAGGTGCAGTCTTACAACGTTGGAAAGCCAACTTAAAACAAGAAGCCCCAGGCTATTGCAGGACATTCTATTATGAATTTTACATTTATGATATTTTTTTATTACTACCATTATTAATTTATTTTATTCCTTCTTTCTTTTTTTTTTTTTTTTAAATTAATTTTTCATATAAGTCGGAGTTTTGTTTTATTAATTATATAAATATTAGTAGTTTTGTTAGTATTTTTTTTTCAATTACCTAACTATTATTATTCTTATTTATCTTTATTAATTATAACTGTTTGTTAATTATAATAATGTAATAGTTAGGATTGTCTTTTGAACAATGACAATTCCCCACCATTGTCAATTGGACCAAACTGTCGTGAGGCCCACCAGGCCGATCTGGCAATAAAAAAAAAATTAATTTTATTGATACCAATCGAGTATTTTAACTGTTATTTTATAGGCTTTGTCTGATATAAAAAATAAACTATTCAATTAACATAAAAATGGTATTAAAGAAACATATCCAGACTAAAGATGTGGATTAATTGTAGATTTATTTATTTATAATATTAAAAAATAAATAATTTTTGCAATTTTTTTAAATTATCACGCATGAAAATAATATTAATTAAAATAAAAAATCCTGAATAGCATTGATAGAGTACAGAAGAAAAGTTAGTGGACGGGAACAGTCTATTAAAGAGGGACCTCACAGCCGCTATGTTTCAATGAAATCTAATTTACGTTAAACAGTTGAGCAGAAAGTTGGCAAAGTCGGATAATTAACAACTGCCCTTGCTCAACACCTGAATTAACTCTCCTAACCTTAGCAGTTAATCTGAACGTCTGCATTTTGCACCAATTCAACTCTGCTATTGTGACTAATTACTCATATTTAAGTTGAGATGACATGAAGAAATATCAATCTGAATTAAGGAATTAGATTTATATAAAAATATAATTGAAAAAAGGATTTGATTAAAAAAGATAATTTTAGAGTCCCCACAGTTTAAAATAATTTAATTTTTGCAATTTTTTTTTTTAATACAGTAGGTAACTTCACAAACTTAGTTATTATATTCAATAATTTACCTAAGCTAAGGTTGACAAAAACCTCTGTGCTCCATCGTCAGTAATATTTCCCGACATTTAAAAATATTTTTTTAAAAATTATTTTAAAAAAATATTACGGATAAAGATACAAAAATATAAATAAAGGAATAAGTATTAGCACTTTAAGATATTTCTGTTAGTAAATCCTGTGGTTTTTAGCCATATAAACTATAATTTTCAATTAATTCCATTTTATTTATGTACATATGCATAGAGAGAGATATATATCTAAACAACATGAGTTCATACTACTTCTTGCAGAACATGTTATTAGAAAAAGAATTCAAAGAAATATTTTTTAACTATCTAACATTATTATAAAATGAACACGAACAAATAATGAAGTTATTGTGATAGAAAAATAAATTAATAATAACTACAATATTGTGGTAATTGGTCTCAAACAGAATATATTATTTAGGAATAAATTTAAAATTTCACTGTTTTTCTTGGATAGTGGTACAAGATTAAAAAATTTTTTTTGTTTGATTTATTCCACCAAAACTGAAATGATTTCAGATAAACCACAATAACAAATCGGACTAGTTACTTATATGCATAATATGAATTTCTTCACTCATATATACTTATCATATCATTCTAATCTCCATATATTTTCATGTACTCGTTAATTATGCCCAATTTAAGGCGAAATTAGATTTTATTTTACTTTGTTCACGTTTATTCTAGTGTCTCCTATAACAATTAATATATCATTGTAATAGAAATCTACTTATTTCTTCATGTGAAATCTGATGAGATTATCCGATCTTTTAGATTTTCTATCGGACAAACTTATTTTTATTATTAAAAAACAAAATGAGCAAGTATTCGTAAAAAAGTTTGAAAATTTCAAAAATTAAAATCTATAAATAATGTGTACCTTAATAGATTATTGAAGATAATATTTAATACTCCTCAAATTTTACAAAAACATTATCGTTTAATGAACAATAAATGGTATCTGAAAATCCCGATTTAAAAATAACTTCATAGGTGATAGTTAAATTTTAGAAAAATTGATTCGAATTTATATTTTTTATTACTGAAGCTATGGGAATTACAACTGGTTAGAAAAATAAACTAAGGCTTAAAAAAAAAACAGTATATGAAGCTTACATAAAATAATGAAGTTTAATGGCTAAAATCAATTTATATTAAAAGAAAATAGAAAGAAATTACATACATTTTTTTCATCTAGTTTAATTTAAATATAAGGAGTATTTACTTTACCAATTAAAAACTTTTTTCTTACACAAAAACTAAATAAGTGAAGCTTAAATTATAT
>NW_027111361.1:45952-64365 GCF_000696795.3 Halyomorpha halys | reverse complement strand
TTTTGTAGAATGTATGCTAAGATAAAATAAAGGCCAAAATTATTTACATGAAGCGAAAAATAAAATAATTTTATTTAAATCAATAAAACTTAATAATTGTGAAATGTATTCAGATAATTTTTTTGTTTTTAGTCTTAATAATAGTAAGGCTATAAAAAAAGGTATGTAAAAAAAATTGTTTTCAAATTTTAAATATTTAATTTAATTTTTTTTTTAACCAGTTTTATTGTCTTTCCATTTTCCTTGATAAATGAAATAAATATTATTTGTTTTAAGATATTCAATCGCCTATTTATGACATTTTATCCTTAAAAAACGTTACTTTAAATCTGTAATACAAGGTATCGTTACCCAATTAGCAATTTATTTTTTACTTTGTTTTGTTGAATTTTTAACAAATCTCTAACCACATTCAAAATTCTTAATTAGCTGATTGTATTTTTGTGTTACCGGACCAAAGCGAAAATTTATGATCAGATGACAACAATGGTATGTCATGTTGTATTTTCTTTGTTAAGTCAGTTAATTGTAAACATTTGTTTGGTATAAATATGTTATACTTTCAAATATTAGAACTTGCGTTTTCAGGATTTTTAAAAGGGCTCGGAAAATTAAAATCTATATAGACGGAAAGGGAATTTACTTAGTTACTTTTTAGAATGCAGCATTAAATCTTAATCATATCTGAAATTATTAAAATTTAATATGGCTAGGCAGGCTAATTTCAAAATTACAAAATACAACATATTTTCCATGACTTTTTTACTGACAATTTTTTATTGTATTTAAAATTTAATATTTATTCTAAGATTTTTTTTTGAACAGAGACATCTTGATGTGAACAGGTATTTGACTTGGACTGCTTCTCCTTAAACTTTTATGATCCTGAAAAAAAAAATAGAATTAGAATTACAGTGATTTATTTATTATTTAATATTTTTATTTTTAATAAATCATCAATCCTTGTACCATCATTAAAATTTATGAGAATGTACTAAAGAAAATATACGAATTTTTAATATTTTAAACACAGTAGGAACATTTCCTCAGTGTACTTCTTTATATAACTAAATAAATTAAATTAATACTGGTCATGCTAATTAAACATTTAAAATTATTTACTGTATCTAAATATATTTTAAGAAGATAGCTATTGAAGGTAATAATAATAGAATATCATATATTTAATACTATATCATTTTATTCAATATTTATTTCTTTTTTACTTCTTTGAATTCTACTTACAAAGTTTATTGATCCAACTTTAATTATTGTAAGCATTAGAGTAAGGAAAAAGCAGCAAATAACTCAGTCTCTATTAGGATAAATGAAATATATTGTTGACAAATATTAAAAACATTTTATAACTTTCAATGTGGTAAAAAATATCCCTCTAAAAAAATAAAATATTAATCTAATTAATCATTACAATAATTAAAACGAACACGAAATATGCTGATTGATTAATAGATTTAATTTAAATTAATTTTAGTTGGGCTAATTAATTTGGAAAATTAATTATTTCTAAAATTTTATTAGTATATTATTAACCATAAGTTTGCTTATTATTATTATTTTTTTTTTTTTGTGATACTGACCAAATCATCTCTTTGCATAACCGTAGGGCTGAAAACAATACTTTCTTAGCATTTATAGAGGTGCAGGTTTTTTTTTTTTTTCGTTTTATTTATTTTTGGTTGAAATTCAGTAAACTAGCAGTTCTCTATAATGGTGCATTTAAATTAACTATTGAGAAAACGTTTCGTAATTTTCAATGTAATAAATAATTACAAAACAATATTGAATATAATGTTTATAAAATTTTGTTTTTTCTCATTGTTAATTCTGTAATGTAATCAATTTTATGACAAGTACCACATCGTTAATGATGCCGTTCATTCCATTAGAATATAATAATAGTTGCTTAATGTGTATTATTATAATCATTATAACTTATTTGTTTTTTGGTGAAATTTTTCAGAAAAAATTAGATATAAAATAAAATGAGAAGCAATAGGATGATGACAAACTTTAAAATTAAAAAATCCTTTTTTTTTTTTATATATAACCCAACCACGTTTCGACCAATTTATTCCAAATGAAGCGACATATATTTGAACGAAAATTAAATAAGTAATAATAAACTTACAAAACAAAAAAAATATTATCTGGAATATATATTTTATTCAGTTATTATTAAAATTTAACGATAAAGAAAAATGAGTTTACTATGAATTATGTGTTATTTAAAGATTAATTACTTAAATTAATTAATTGAGTACTAATAAGGAAAAATGAATAAAACAATGTTTGTTTTGATGTTGACCTTTAGACGATATTTAATTATTGGTTTTTACCACAAGCGTTTCCATTCTGTAATTCCGTATTCACTGCTTAGTGTTGATGAAATTCTTTGACGAATGCTCTGCGTGAATCGACGGAGACCAATTTCTGCTGGAAACGAAGCAACGCAAAACCACCCGTAGGCTATTAGTTGGACAATTAGGGGAAATATGTAAATATTTTGATGATGGTGGTGGCAACGTGTTGAATATGAATGGCTGATCCTGCCAGAAATGAATAATTATACCCTGTTCTGGCACTGGGAGTCATCCACCGGTCAATAGATCACAACTCTTAGATCGAGAATCTCTACCATCGGAACCATGAAATATTCCAATTTCGAATAAGGTTATTGTTTGCTAGATTCGGAATAAAATAAAACTAAAACGTCGAATTATGATTCCAGAAAAACAGAATTGTAAATGAAAGAAATTCTACACATAAGACTTCAAATCAGGGCATAATGATCACCAAAAGTGATCATGTAATTTTAATATTTTTATATATATTTTATTTTATACCAGATCGGCCTGTTGGGCCTTACATGGTTGGTATAACCGTTATATTATATATATATTTTTTAACAGTTGATTATGGGGGGAGGGGTATAGTCTCGTACAAAAGACCCTAACTATAAACAATGTTATTATTAAAAAAAAAAATAATAAATAGATAAGAATAATGTTTCTTAATAAGAGAGGAAAGTAAAAATAATGATATTGGTACACTTAAATAAAACACACAATTGCCCTCTAATAGTAAAAAGAAACAAGTTAATCTGAAAAAAGGAAGAAGAAATAAGAAGAAGGAGAAGAAAATAGAAAAATAAAAATAATAATAATGAATAAATAAAATGAGTAATAATAAAAAGTAAAATAAAGGTAGTGTGCCTATGAATTAATTTTATATTTAATAAAATTTATAAAAGAATGTCCTGCAGCAGTTTGGGCTTCAGTCTTCGGGTTGAGGTTGGGTTTCCCAGGTTGTAGGTCACTGCTCCTTTAACTGTCGGCAACTGGGAGTGGAACTTTATATGAACCGTTTTTTTATATAATCCTCTATTGACTCCATATGTAAATTAGTTCTTTCTTATGAACCAAGGAGCATTAACTGCAATTCTTAGGACTTTATTTTGAAAAGATTTTAGTTTTTCCTATTCGTGAAGGATGCCGCTCCCCAGACTTCAGAGCCGTAAATCAGCAGTGGCCTGAGAATTGTTTTAAATATAAGAACAGTTGTTTCTGGTTTTAAATTTTAATACAAAATATATTATCCAACTAAAAAATCTGATACAGTACGCATATCACACATGTTTCACTTTTTAGGGTTTCTCGATATGAAATAACGAATATAAACTTCGTTGCTACCTAGAATACAATTTAACAAACTATAACGGAGCCATGTAGCTAGTAATACAATTGTAAAAGATCTAACGATCTCGGTTTTTTTCCGATTCGAACTTCGTTCTCTATTATTTATTTTTTTATTTAACTATTTTCAAATTATCATATATCAATTGGTAATTATTGCTAAAAATGTGAAATGGTTAATTTTGGTTTTTACAAAGTTAAGATACTTTGGAGGAAGATTTTTAAAAATTCGTCATTTAAGCCCTCTTAAAATATTTCATTAATAATAAGACCTACCTACTTGATACTAAGCCCATTTAATTGAACATTGATTTACTGAGTTTAATCGAAATCGTTTGAGCCGCTTTTGAGACAATTATAAAAAATATATATATTTATGTATTGCTATTTAAAACTGTATTTACATAAAAATACATTCAGTAAATTTGATGTAACATCAAAATAGAGCGATACAGGCATTTCCACACTAGAAGGTTTCGAGACCATCTTCTTATATAATTTAGTATTCATTTGCTTATTGTTTTTTAAATGTTTTAAGAAATAGATAATTTCTTACATAGAGCTTTGTATTTAATTCGGGATTTTCGAAGTAATAGTTGAGAAGCTGCTAATGTTTTTATGTTGATGCAAATTTGATTTAAGCTAGTAAATGATTTTTTTAAAGTAATAATTGGAATACTTTTAAATCTATATGTTAAATAATTTCATCGAATTATTTATTAGATATATATTCTTGCATGAATAATTATTCACCAAAAACAAGTATGGTATTTTCAAATAACAATTTATACTTGCTCATTCAAAAAAGCGATATACCTTAAACTAAATAAGACTATTATTTAAAAAAATATAACAATAACGATATAACGATTTAAAAGCGGCTTTAAAGTTTTTTGAGACAATTATATTTTTTTTTAAATATTTATTTATTTATTGCTATTTTGAACATACATAAAAACACATCAAGTAAATTTGATGTAAGATGAAAAATGAGTGATACAGGCATATAGAGAAACTACCCATTGGTAGCACTCTACTCATATTTCTACACTAGAAGGTATCGAGGCCATCTTCTTTTCAGGCGCCTCGCAAGATTGTCAGGAATAGAAGAAGAATCAAGGTTAAAAACTAGAGGAGGGTTTTGATGGTTAGGGAGCTAGAAAATCTAAAGTGGCTCTTCCAGTTGGCCTATTTTAACGAAAAAGTTCCCGCATCATTTGCTCAAAAAAATGTAATTTTGGTTTCTTATAACTTTACCTTATTGAGGTATTCTGTTCACACACATACACACAAACATACTGACTATGTATTCTACGGGTATTCATGATGTTGTGTGTAAATGTAAACTGTTTTACCATGCTAAATGTTATAAGTATAAGATAGTAAACAGCCCTATTCAAAGTTATATTAAATGTTAAATGTATAAGAGCTCCTAGCGGATTTTCTGAGCAACTTGTTTTATAACCTTTCCTTCCAAAACTTCATACTATTTTTTACTTATAAGTTTTGATTAAAGAAATTTATTACAACATGCCCAAAGTGGAAGTTGTGTAAAAGTTTTGCTACTGAGTGCCTTGTTGATCTTCTTACTGGTGAGGAAGAGAATCAAGATGTGCTAATTGACAAATGTCATTACATTATAATTATTATGGTCATTCATTCCTTTATTAGTTTTAAAAACATCTAACACAATCCAAAAACAAACTACGAGCAAGTAACACAACAAACAAAACGGTGACGAGCTCAGCTGGTCTGTTGCCTGACGTCATTCTCTATTTAACAGACCTAGTAACAGGCTCTCAACCATGTTCTATGTTATATCATTTTAACAAGGTAAAAGAAGGAAATATTTCTCCATTTAACATAAGTTTTTCCATTTAACATGTTAAACTAAAGATCGTGAATGCCCCTTCTATATATCGGCAAGTGAAAGTAAAACATTCCATCATTTTTTTATATCTTTATTTATTTATCAAAAATAAAAACTGCATTTCTTCTTATCCGTGATTAGGAATATTTTTATTTGAACAAATTATTTTAAATGAATTATTTCAGTTATTATTTAATATAAAACTACTAATTAATAAACATATTCATTGTTATGTAAGTCGAACACTTGAAATAACTACTCAAAATAGATTAATATACTTTACGTCATTTTAAATATTTCACAATAAAAGTAATTCGTTTGGAACAACAGTTCATTTGTTTTGAACTGTTGTCAATTATATTTTTTTTTTTATATCAGCTACAACTTTTTGAAGTCGATCCGTCATAGCATCCGTCATAGTATTAATTAATATTAAATATTAATAAATAATAATACATATTAATTAATATTCTTATTATTAATAATTAATAATTAATCAAATCTTATTATTATTGATTGATAACTACATGAGGTATGTTTATATCTTTATTATTACATTTTGTCAAATAATAGTATAATTTAGTTTAAGGTATATAGATTTTTTGAGTGAGCAAGCAAAAATTGTTGTTTTAAGGTGCTGTTTTTTGGTGAATAAATATTCATGCAGCAATATAACAATCTAATAAATAATTCGATGAAATTATTTCAAATATTTTGTTTTAAAATTGTTCTAATTATGACTTTAAAAACAAATTATTTACCAGTTTAAATCAAACTTGTATCAACATAAAAACTTTATCAGAAGGACAATTCTTTTCGATCATTGATTCAAAAATCTCAAATTAAATACAATGCACAAAGTGAGAAATTCCCTATTTTTTATTAACATTTACAAATAAATATTAAATTATATAAGAGAGCATTAATATGTAGTTGGTTAATTAAAACTAATCTTCATAGAATAGATATTATTTCAAAAATGAACAACTCTGCAGTATATGATATTGAGCTCTATTAAAATTTATTGCGTAATTTTTAAAAATATTTTATTTTTAAGATTCAAAATATTTATTGTAATATTTTTTTATATCAATTGTTTCACATTTAGGTTAGTTACTCAGTGATGTTAAACATTAGCAGTTCATTATCTTAAATAAAATATTATGTTTTATATGATTACACTCAGATATATAACTGCGATGTCTCAGTAACTGATTGCTTTAAATCGACTTACCGGAAGTACCAATTTATATCATCGATTTTACATTTTCACAAAACCTGATCTAATAATTTTGATTAAAATTATCGCATTAATATACAATGAAGTGGTCTTTAATATCAGCTGGGTCTTCTCCCCAATGAAATAGTATTAAATTTTTCTCTAAATCATCTTTAATTTTGTTTATTTAAAAATAATAACATATAATAAATAAAATTACAATTGAAAATTGAAAAACGTGAGAGAATTTTACAATTAACTAGAGTAGGAAAGAAATCTTGTGTTTTTATGACTTCGTAGTTGTTATGACAATTTTCATAAATTTATAACTATTGTTATTACAACCATGGAAACACGAATTAATAGCTGTTCGCCCATCTCTGAATAATAAAGAATAGTCCGTTTTGAAAAAAATAATTTCAACTTAAAGTAGATGGTAAGTTAAAAGTGTATAATGTACTCACCACACCAGATTTTGTTAATGAAATTTTAAATTGTATTTATTTTTATATGATATTATGGTATTACAATAATAATTTTAAACAGTATTACTTGATATTTATTTGTTCGGTACTTTCGATTGTCAATTTATCATTATTAAATTTTTAATAATAACATCTATAAAGTGCCTGTATAGTCGTAAATATCTTTGGACTTTATAGATACTTTTGTGCTCAGGGAGTCCTCCTCCCGTATTTAATTGGATGTCTCGCTATAACTATGTAATTGTTATTAAATAATTGTATTTAATTGTTCTCCAAGGCTTTGACCAACCTGATGGTATTAATTCATTTATATTCTTTAGTTTTATTATTTTAATCCGATCCCAGATTCAATGGAGTTTGATCGCTTTTTAATTAGGTTACCAATATTGCGCTGACATTTTTGATAGGAACATGATATAGATAAGAACTATTTTTTTTTTAATATACCATTATAGATCATTAAAGAACAAATATTAATCAATTTACAATAAGCTACAATTTATTGATTTACGAAGTGATATAAGTTGAAACGATCATATAAAACATATATTTACTTAAGAGTAAATATTTAAGATCTTTTACTACATAAACGAAATTTAACAGCAAATGAAACCTGGAGATGGAAAAGAGTTGAATTTTTTTCATATAATCAAAAAACATGCTCAATCCAGGGATTCATTTCCTTCTAAACTGAAACAAAAATTTGAAGGTAAAATTAAATTTGATTAAGTTGGTTTAAGCTTGGGTTTTAGAATGTAATAAGTAGCTAAGTTATGCATATTTTGGGATTACTTAGTTAAAAAAAAAAAAAACTATTCTGAGAGAATGGAATTTACAACGATATTGTCCTTCATTCTGTTAATTGCATGGGTAAAACGTGGCTTCTAACATTAGGAGAGAACAATGCTTTACAGTGTTCGGATATAAATTAATACCTAGAATATTTGATCTAAGGACGATTTGAGGAATTAATAATATTACACAATGTGGAATTTCAGAAATCTATCCAGTATTATTAAACTAATAACGTTGAAAACCCAACAGATTTGTAAAAGTTATTTTAATTATAAAAGTGAAACGTTATCAGCTGTGTAACTAACGTCCGAAACGAAAGAGAAGATTAAAGTAAAAGCATTCCTAAGAAACAGCTGAGAATGTACTCCTGTGATGGACCGTTCTGTGGTCTGCTAGTTGATAAATAGCATTTATTTCCAAATATATGTATAAATTATTATTATTATTATTATTATTAATTAATTAATTGAAGAGAGAGAGAAATGCTTTATTCATTCATGCTGCCCAAATACATCGGGTTGCTACATTGCACAGCATATTAATCAATCCATGATCGGACATATATAAATTACATATTTTTACATGATATAATTAAAAAAGAAAGAAAACATTTTTTTTTTCCACAGTGAAATTTTCTTTTACAATCAATTCCAGTCTACACACTAAATACAAATATTTCAATTTATTCCCTTTCTTGTCCCTTCCATTTCACAATTTTCATTTCATTTGATGGACAAATTCACTCTCCCGAATTCCCCCTCTCAATCCTCCCCTTAATAATAAATAATAATAAATTTATAATAAAATTTCAATTTTTAATGTACATTTAATTTTTATTACAATTAAATAGATATAAATATATTTCAGTTTATTAATATATACTTAATTTCAATTAAAATTAAATATTCCTGAACCTAATTTCAATTTATTAATTTCAATTTTAAAAAATATTTATAATCTACATGGAGAGTTGATAATTAATTCATTTCAATATTCTTGAATTCATCGCCTTATATATGATTTATTTATTTTTTTTAAGTGACTACTAATTTACAATTATCATTCATTAGATTTATTGAATTTATTTAAAATATAAACAAACAATTCTACGT
Source organism: Halyomorpha halys (assembly GCF_000696795.3). Classification (NCBI taxonomy): domain Eukaryota; kingdom Metazoa; phylum Arthropoda; class Insecta; order Hemiptera; family Pentatomidae; genus Halyomorpha; species Halyomorpha halys. Next base: position 55,171 of record NW_027111361.1, on the reverse strand, counting down.
CTTTTACATTTTCATCAGATAATTTTCTATATTAATTTTTTATTATCATCATATACATGAACAAAATGTTTCATGTTCGATTAGGCGAAAAAATAGCTACTTGATTAAAAAGGGATACATTTCCAATTTATATATTTAAAAAAAATAGAGAAACTCATAGTGGTTATTTGATGTTCCCAATGAATATAAAAATTTCGAATAAAAAAAGAAAATCAAAAATATTTTCAAAAAAAGAAGGAAACTAAGTCCAAAAAGATGTAGAATTTTCCATTTTATCGATATTCTATAGACCAACTTTTTTTTTTTTCATCATTTCTCTGGCATACCCCTCCTTAAAATTATAAAAGAGCCATGATTTATTATTTTATACAGAAGTAACGATGCAACAAACAGAAATGATTCATTAAGTCATGTTGTTTCCTGTATGAGCACATTATTAATTATAGTTTTTTGTTTGTATATTTGGGTTTTTGTGTTTGATATTAAAAAAAAACCTTTTGATGACACAATTGATTTCATAATTCCTCTGGTAAATTTATTGTTGTAATTTATGATTTTATTTCTTTGAACCTTTGCAATTATAATAATTAATTCATTTCAAATTTAAAGTATTACTCTATTTATTAAAGTAAAATACATAGCCTATAAGTGCAAAAATCATTTCTCTGGTACTGCCAGAGAAATTTTTAAATGCATAAATATACCAGTAAAAGGGAAACGCGATGGGTTATTTTTATAATAATATGGATTATAATTAAATAATTATAACTAGTTAATATTTCAAATTACTATATTATTTTCTATGTATTGAGAACAATGTGGAAGAAAAGAATCATATTTTGAAGGAAAATAGTTGTTTTGTATCATATAAAATTAACCAATTTTGTTATTTTAAGAGTTACTTTAGTGAAACATTTTTTTCGGTGTAAATAAAGTTAATTAAAATAGAATTAAGAAAAAAAAATAATGAAGACAATTACAATAGAATGTTTCTTACAATTTCCAAAAACCTTTTTGGAGAATCCTCCATATATGTATATGTTTTTTTTTTTAATTTAAAAAAGACTATTTCAATACAGATTTTTCTATCTTTTACTAAACATATGAGAAGAGCATCGTGCATAACTAATGGCGATTATGAGCCGTAGGGGGTGAAATTAAGAATAAGGAATTAGTAAGAAGAGTAAGAGGGAGGTGGGAGGGGAGGAGGCGCAACCTGATTGGTGAAGGCGGGGGTTGCCATGGCGACGGATAAGGAGGGGTCCTCAAGTCAGAGGCTAAGAAGAAAATCAATATGAGTGTGGTGTCTTGTGGCACGCCATGTTCGTTACGTCACTCCCCTAGCCCTTGGCCCTTGGGCGCCCCTAGGTCTTAGCACCACCACGCCAATTAACTCAGTAAATAACGGCCCTTTCTTAAAAAATAAAAATAAATTATCCCCTTAGCCACCCCCCGCAAAAAAAAAGCATCAGAATTTATTATTTCAAAAAACAATGAATATTTGTTAAATTTTTAAATAAAATTAAATAATTCAATTTTCTATTAAATTCAGGAATTCATTTATTTCAATATAAAAACTAAAATAATTTTTAAGTTATAAAAAAACTATAGCTCGAAATAATTGAAGATTCGATGTCAAAACCTCTCAAGAATCTTTATCAGTATCTCTCCACTTAACCCCATTTTAACCGAAATGTATAAGGTCACACTTGATACATCCTCCTGTCTGCGTCTCGGCCTGACCTACGGGAGGTTCATCCTAGCCGGTTTGAACAGTTGACCCAAGCTGTAGGTGTTTCTAAGGGCAGTACTAACAAGAATGTAAAATTACAGTTTTATATCAGATGCAATATTTGTATTTTCTGTGTATAAGGAGTTAAAATAAATATTATGTTTTATATAAAATTATATACATGTTTTTTGATCAAAATAAATAGAATTGAAATTTGTATAAATAGTTTTTATACAAAAAAAACTGTTATTAAAAATAACAAAACTGAAAAATGTTCAGAATAAAAATTCCGATTTATGCATAAAAACTTACCCCATCCCCCCCCCTTGTATAGTATACGCGTTAATAGCAATCAAATAACAATATTTTTTTGTTAAGTTGAAAAAGTCACTAATGAAACCTTTTCTTAAAGTAGCACTATTAAAATTCTATATCTCTTTTCAACCCTTAAAGGTTTTAACTTTGAATAAAACTGTGTCTGCTCTTATGAAACATAATTATGAAGTTTTAAATAATAATAAATATTACCTTTTCAAATTTAAATAAATTAATTCCCATTCTAAGAATCTAAGGAAGGAACTAAAATTCGTATTATAAGTATTCACTTATTGAAGGCAGAGTTATTTCGTTGATTTTTTATTTGTTTGTTCATAGAAATTAAACCAGAATGAACTCAAGCTTGTAATCTTGAGTTTCATCTCCATAATTGATATTTAGTACAATGGACCAATTAGCATTTAAATTTTAATTTCAATTTCTTTTTACTTGATTAAAATTATCCTGATATGCAATTATATGCCTTTAAGGTCAAATATGCAAAATAAAATTTGTCTATTATACCTGAGTACGCTAATTCGTAAAAATATTTGAACTGCTATTTAAAAAATGTATGAAATGCATGAAAATCCGAGTTGTTCTAATATAATGTGGTGATCAGCAATATAATTATTTTATTTTAATTTTATAACAATATAATAAAAATTTTCAATTTTAATCATAATTTTATAACAATTTAACAATAATTTTCAACTTTAATCTAGTAATTTCCGAATAGGATATGTTTTATATAAATGTAATCTCATTTTCTCATTAAATTTTAATTTATATCATCTATAATATTGATATAAGTTTTTACAATATCAATTATAATAGCCCATTAATACATTATGTTTTAGATAGCTAAAATTAAAAGAAAAACATTTTAGTATATCTTAATCAAAAAAGTTCAAAAATCTGCGTAACTTTTAAAATTGACGGATATTTCATTAAATATACAGTTAAGTTTATTACTATTCATAACATATTTAATTAGCTGTGCATTCATTAACAAAGCTATGCAATGATAATAAAGTATATTTCTATAAAATAAATTGCAATCGAAAAATGTACGAGAGAGGTGAACTTTTTCCCTTTTTTTATAATTAATTACATAGAACTTTGAAACTGTGAGTCACTAATAATTTATAAGGACCGTTTAACGAATATTTTATTATTAGTTTAATGAATATATCATTTAATGAATATTTTTCATCGATGGCGTAGTTAGAAGAAAACATCGGTGAAAAAGATAAAATCTATCATTGTAATTTTGAAATGCACAAACGAAAAATTAATCATACCTAGACAAATTTTATAAGCTATGGATTGTATTTAAACTCTTGGAAAAAGTTTTATATATCATAAATTATTAAATATTTAATATTGTTAATAGCTCATTTTCTGTTAATATAATCAAATAATAATAACAAAGGGAATTAAATATTTGAAAATCATTCTTCTGGTTTGTCATCAATTTGAGTTTAAATTTGTGAACTGTGTAGAATAATGACGGTGTTCTAAGCAATGAACTCATATTTTATTCACCTATCTTTATAAACGTAGAACTGGTTCATCAAAATTTCAAGACACTAAAACGGAATTCGGCCTTCAAAATCAATCATATTCCATTTTACTTATTAATTTGACCAGTATTACATCGTATCATGGACATTTAAAATGAATATTTAATTCATCTCTTTAATCACTTTCTAAATACAAAAATAATGAAGATAAAATTACAGAATTCTGTCCAACCATTTATTTTATTCAAGAGTTAAAATTTTGTGGGTCCAACTTCTTGTTTCTTGTAGTCTATTAAATTATTTTAGTTATTTTTGACAGTTGATATAGTAACTATCAACCTTTTATGTAAATTAAATGACGTACTCCATAATGTGATTTTTAGTATATTAAATAATGATTAAATAAAAATATAGTATTTTTAGTAAATTGTTATACATTTATATTTCTGTTATACTTTTTTAAAGCGAGGTATAAAATTTTAAAAACCGAATTTTGACTCCTGGAACAACTTTCTCCCATATTTCAACCGTGTCTCGTATATATAATTAATATTTGTCGCCTCTTCAAAAATTCTTCTGTAGCGAAAAATGGTACAAAAAATATCAGAAAAAATCTTTGTATGTGAGAATGCGGTTGTTATTTGTTATGCATTGGGCCTATACCCTAATGGTCATCAATATTCATGTCTCATATTTCATTTTCCTACATTTTTGGATTTATAACTTTGATATTTAAAATTTTATTAATTAATTGTATTTTTATTATCATCATGATTTTTCTATTTTTTTTTTTTTTTTTTTTTTTTTTTTTTTTTTTTTTTTTTTTTTTTTTTTTTTTTTTTTTTTTTTTTTTTTATTTCAATCCCAAGATTTTGAACTCTTTTAATTTGAGATAGTTAATTATTTTAATGAGATATTTGAATTTTTTTTTTTTATATTTAGAGTTTAAATCTTGTTTAATAGGTTTTTTTTCTTAATAAAGTTAATTTGGGCTACAGATACACCTGGTCCCACTTCTAATCTATTTAAACCCGTGGTATAGAAATGGCATTCCTGAAATATGTGGCTGTAAGTGTCCAATTACAATATTGATATGATGAGGTGTTTTGTTCATTAGGAACAGAATTCACGGAATATGGACGCATGTCCGAGTTTTTATAGCTTCTCAGTGTTTTATGAGTTATCTGTATAATATTGCTTTGATATACTATCCTCATTCTGAAATCAGTAGTAAAGTGTTTTCAGTTCTGCAGTAAAGAAATGAATCACCGATTGATTTACTGAGTGATTGGTACGGGGGAATATATTTTCGGGATTCTTAAACTCTGAACTTAGCTCAGTCATAGGTCATAGGCCTATCGTTCTGAGATCTGCGGGCGGAGCCGGTTCGAATCCGCCCTGGGGGTGTTGACTTTTTTCATTAAGTGGTGGTCCCACAAAATGAAAACCTTTACCCCCCACCATGGTTAGAATAGGTTGGTCACCTGCAGATAACATGGCAAACATCACCTTCTTTGTGGATTGCCTTAAAAGAAAAATCTGATAAATGACCTCTCTTATTCGTTCCGTTAGCTATTCATAAAGCTATTACACGTGAGTTTTTCTCTCACAAATCAATTTAATCTTGATTTTACTATATTAAACCAGGATACAATAACTTTAATAATTTGGTAACAATACAATATACATATAATTATTAGTTTTGGATAGAAAAAAAAATTAATTTTATGAAACTATTTAATAAAGCGTTTAAAACGCATTTGTCAGTAAAATAAGATTTATTTATAATTTTATATTTTGATGTAACAGGATATAGGCTACATTTAATTTGAAATCAGTAATTATAAAATCATAAAAAAAAAATTATCTGAACAAGTCTTTGATTGTGAATGGTAGACTCGGTACGTAAATAACTGCGCTATTAGCAAAAACTGGCTGATTTTTTTTCATAACGTCTTTTGCCTAGTGCAGCAAGTTTTTTTTTCACAAAATTCAAACGTGGTGTAAAATAATAAAATTCATAGTAATAAAAAAAATTGCAAGTTTAATCACGTGATAAGAGAAAATAACAAGAACGGTATTTATTGAATGGTAGTTGTATTTTTGCCGAACGTCAAACCCAAAGGCAATCTCCACTGTGTACTATAAAAGAGAAGGAATGAAGGACAAAATGAGTTACAGAAAAAAAAGAAAACAATAAAGAATGTTTAGACATAAAAAGTAAATTTCCGTGAGAGAAAATTACATATAGCGACTACTGCCGGGACAATACCTAAAGGTTTATCGTTCGAGAGAACGTATAATGTAGCGACTAAAAGAATTACTCGAAAACTACTCTAGAGACTGTTATTTCTGTATACTCGAGATCTGCTATGGCCAGCCAGAAGAGGTCGCTAATAATTTACTCTCGATGAAGGAGATGGGAACCGTGATCATCACCTTCTAGGTAACTGAGTTGGCTACCAAAAATTACACCCAGCTAATGTCATCAAGGGCCAGTTATTGGACTAACTTGATTATGAGGGGATCCACTCTTGTCAAACACTAGGAGCTCTATTCGCCATCATTAGGAAGCCAGAATTCCATCGTTGCTGGCATAACTCATCTCGGAGCGTTCAGTCTCGAAATCCGAAAATTTAAATTCATAAAAAATGGTAGGGCTCAGATAAGATTTTATTTTAATATAACTATCGTTTAAAGCCACTAAATAACTGTTAAGGCTGCTCATTTATCTTAATATTATATTTATTGTGAATTAATTGTTTTATTTGGATTTAATATAAAACCTATTTTTAAAATGTTTTCGGTTGACTCTGCAGACTTGTAGAATTTTGGCGGCCCGAACCAGCCTTCTCCACGCCTGCCTCTCTTGGGCTATTGCTTTCCAGTTTGCTGTAAGCAGCTCGCATCTTTGTCGATTCTGTCTTTTTTATTTTTTACAGTTATTTGTCAACTTATCGTAATACGTAGTATTATTATAGTAACTAGGGTTACTAATGTTGTCCTAGAAAGAGTTTGATGTACATCAATCTTATCCTTCGCTACAACAATTTCTTACTGAAATGGAAGTTCTTCTAAAATCTACATGACCGAGACTTCTGGCAACAACGTATTTACGCAACAGCTGGGCAAAAGGTACTTCACCACTCGCCAGATGTTTTTGATGAGATCGTCAAATGATCTACCCAGGTAATCTACTACTGTGTAATTATTATGAGCTCATCTATATAAAAGGTTCTTTGATTTTTTTTATGAATAATACTATGTTATAAACTCAATTAAATAGAACATTTTATTTTCCATCTACAAAAATAAACCTTGTAATTCAGATTGAAGTTTTTTTTTTTTTTTCTTTCGTAACTAAACAAGAATATATTTTAATTTTATTTATTTTTTAAAGTTTTTCTTGTGTTTCTATGTGTACATATATATTACCCTGTTATTTATACAATTTTGAATTTTGTTAATTTTTTGGAAGTATTAATAAATTATCCAAAAAGAGCATATTAATTTGTTCGTATATTGTATAATGTATATTTATTTTTATTTAAATTTAATTATCACAAGGTAATTTACAAGTTTAATTTCACTTAATAGAAGTATAGATTTGAGAAAGGCAAGGAGCAGTTTGTTATAAAATAATTCTCCCACCCCCCAAAAAAAAAAAAGATAAATAAAAATAATAATGTAAGTTATGCAGTTTATAACTTAAAGGGCTCAATAATCGATCCTTTTGAAAGTATTTCGATTCTAATCAATGAGGCTTGAGAATTATTATCTAACTAATTTGAGTTGATATTAAAATATTTAAATTCCATAGTTATTTTTTCCCGATTTCTATGTTATAATTTTGTCATAAATTTTCTATGCCGTTTAAGCAGGAAATCCGTAAGATATAAAAAAGAAAAAAAATAATAATATAGACTTAACTCATACATCAGGTAAAAATTAAAATTAAATACATAACTTAAAATATAGTTGTATGTATATTAATATATAGTGAAATTGATTAGGCTAATGTGATATGAAAATAAAAATTTCTTTTGATATATAATTTTATATATTTGAACAAACAATCTTTCAGTTTTTATTAGCAGCCACTAAGTCATTATTTTGTTTGTTTTTTCACTGAATTAATGCTTTCTCAGCACTTGAATTGTTTATTTAATTTTTACCAGCGGTAAATCTGGAGAAACAGTTAAGCGGGGTTTCAAGAAGAAGTGGCACAACAATAATTAAATTATTTAATTGATGTAGATCCACCTTGTATAATCTTAATTTCTTTTTCATGTGCATTCAAAGTTTTGTAGATTTTCCTCGTCATCAGAATTTCTTTTTAGTAATAATTTATACTTTGAGGTACGACCCCTTTTATGGATCAAATGACGAATAGATATAAAAAAAAACAACAAGAAAAAGAAAAAAAACCTAGAAATAAAAGGAACATATAAGAGTTAAAATTATTTTCAATATAATCCTGATGATAGAGAATAGGAAGAGATAATTTCAATATAATAGATGCTTTTTCAGTTTTCAATACTACAGTAAAACTCCGTTTAATTCTTTCTTCAAATTAACTGCTGGTAAAATTAAATAAGCAATTAAAGTGCCGAGGAAGGAGTATTTCAGTGAAACAAGACAAAATAATGACTTTTTTGCTACTATTAAAAACCAAGAGATCGTTTGTTCACTTGAATAATATTATGTAACTAAAAAATTTTTTTTAAATTATATCAATCATCGGTCTAATAAATTAAACTTCATCGTGAATTAACATACATATTACCCATATATGAAGTTTAGTCTTGCTTAACCGGCGATATCTCTTCCTCGATTAGGACGGATAAGGGAGTTTTGATGCAGTTATTAAGTCAGCTATTTTTTCATGTTTTTCCAAATTTGTATTTTCTCAACGCTTCGTTTATTTCTTTTCTTTTTACATCCGGTTAATGCGGAGAGCTAGTCAAGCGGGAGGCCGGTTTAACCGGATTCAACTCTATTGTGCCGAACACTCCAAAACACTAATCTAAAAAAAAAATAATCCTATTTTACATTTTCTGGTTGAATATTTATGTATTCGAGGGGATTCTACAAACCGTTTCATTACTAGAAAGAGTGAAATGAACATGATGCTTATATCATTAATCAAATTTTTCATAAATACATTAATTTATGTACCTCTTATCACCACAAACAACATGCCCGTACCTAGCAAAGAGTATTTTTTTTCTTCTTTATTTATCATTGATTTACTAAATACCTTAAAATATATTTATATATATACATTTTTTTTTATATTTCAATTTTTTTTTTCTCGCTTCTTTATTTTTTGTTATTTATGTCTCCGGGAATTCTGCCATACCTTCCACATTTGGGTGGTTGGTCTTGATTCAGGATTTCCTGGGTAGAATGTAAATATTGTAAATGGGTATGATTGTGCTCAAGATTTATCAATTATATTCAATTAATTTACTCAGCCACCTATGTTTACTTATCATGTTTACATTTAATTTTATTTTTATCCGTTTTAGTTTAAACTTAATTATTTTGTTATTAACTATTGTTATTTATTTACTTCTTATTGTTAATTCTTATTTATTTATGATATATATGCCCTTCAGTATAGTAGAATATATCATTCCAATA
>NW_027111361.1:40107-45877 GCF_000696795.3 Halyomorpha halys | reverse complement strand
AATTTGATAAATACTTATTTATGTACTGCAAGAGCAGTCCTGTCTTCAGTTCACAATTCTGCTCTCGGAGGGTTTCTTTTTTCCTGGTCACAGCATTCATTTTGTACCTAAAGTAACAAGAAGTATTAGAATTCACTACGAACATTTTAAAACAATGGTAGATAAAAAAAAATAATATAAATTAGGATAAAATGGTTGTCTTTGCTCCCTTTCTATAAGGTGAATTAAATTTAGTACTTAAGTTTGAATATTTAAATATAAATATGACTTGGTTCTAAAATATATATTAACTATAAAGTAATTAATACTATCTATATTTATTATTTTCCAAACATAAATTGGTTGATGGGTATTCATGAATGAAACTGCTTGATCCTGAAAAAAAATATATAAAAAAAATTTAATATTTATATATTCATAAAATATACACATATTAAATTAATATGTGTATATATAGATGAAACTTAATAAATCATTAACAAAATATTTCACTACCCTTTTTGTTTGGTTATAATTTAAAAAAAAAAATGTAGATATGTATAATTATATAACTTGATATTATATTTAATGTGAACTTTTAAACAATATAAAAAGGGGTTTTTTGTAATCAAAAACTAGAATATTCCCTTATTTTTTTAATTAATAATTGTAAAATTTTATTTAAATTGCTGTTTTATTTTTAAAAATTGTATTTGTATTGAATTAATCATTATTTTAGTATATTGTGCATTTTTTCCTATATAAACATCATAACATGATGCAGGGAGAACAGTTTCGATTAATTGTTAGAAGTCAGCGTACCAAAGTAGCGGACAAACTGTTTATTAGTTAATAAGAAATTGTTTGACTGGCATATTTGTTTCTTTCTTAACCAGCAACCGGATAGTACTCCTACATATTATAATATTATACATATAATTATATATTAAACATAATTACATGTGCTAACTAATAATCTTTTAAGAAGAAAAGTGTCCTATTTAAACGTAAAACTGATTTAAATTTAATACAACTCGAAACTGATTAAAAACCAATTTTAAATTTTTCAAACTCAAATGGTAAACTAAGGAAAATATTAAAAAAATAAATTCTTTAAATATTTATAGCTCACATCATTTATATGTTGGTTACAAAAAAAAACAAAAAACAAATATATGTTTCTTTAACATTTTTCGTATTTAAACCTAATGTGATAGCTGTTTGTTAAACAAATACTTTGATTTTAATTTACTAAATTAAAAAAAAATGATTTAGATAACTGAACACACTAGCATTTCAGGTTTATTGCCAACTCTTAACTATGTATCTTGCTGTGGCGTATATAAAAAGTTATTATTTGTCTATATAATATTAATTGATTCATTAATAATGGTGAAATGTTTCTTTCTTCTAATTGTCTCTATATTTTTATTCATGTTTCCTTGAAGTTTCGGGCTCATTTCTGTTTCTACAGGATTATATATTTCCTTCTCTTCTTGTTAGTTAAATCCACATCATTTATAATTTATTGTATTTATACGCTCCCATAAGTGAGTTGAGGTGTCAAATAGTAACCTCATGTCTGAATCGGCGCCAGTTCTATTCCGGCCTGGGCGGGTTGACTTTATTTTGAGGCGCTTAATAGTTTACCCTCTGGGATACCCTGTATATTATTTTTAAAATAAAAATAATATTAATTTAAAATAAAATAAACATATTCAAAGTCCTCTAATTCTTAGAAAATTATATTCTCAGAAGTAAAATTTTATCAAAAATTTTTCTCACCAACCTTCTGCTAAGAATGTTCAATCAAATCTCGGAGGACCATTTACCACGCTGGAAAGAATTTTCCAGAAGAGATTTCCAGTGAAGTGTTGAGGTAGACCTTCCATTGTTCCAATTAGCCGCATACTGGCGACGCCACTAATCCTATCCTCTGCACCTCCGACCCCTCTGCCGGGAAATTTAACTAAGCTCATTTGTCATGAAGGTAAATATATTTACTTAACAGGTAATTTAAATAAATTCATGGTAAATACTCCACATAAAAAAATATTTTAATAATTAACAGCCTTAATAAGTAAATGATACTCAAGAAAGGTTTTAATAAAATTATTCAAATAACGAAAAGAAAATACAGACTGCTTGAATCAAATTTTTTAAAATCTTTTTTCTTTGAACAAGAAAACAGCAAATATTAATGCTGTATTTTTAACTTCGCCTATGTAGTAATTCATAATTATTAATACATTTAATCACCTTTGATATATATCATTCTATTTTCTTAATTATTAAAATTTAAAACTGAATCGAAATTACAAGATGTGCATGAATACAGGCAGATCTTGAATATCCCTATGGAAGTAGTCCCTGGGTTTTAGAATAATACAATTTATTCAACGCTGCTCGTCAACAAATTTTTGTTGGACAATAAAAGGTTCATATTACATCCAATAATTTAAATTATTTAATAGATTGAATAATTTTTGAAAAAAAAAATTTATTATTTTTTTTTATTTTATTTATTTAATGATATTTACAACTGTATAAAAAAATACAAGTAGTTTTTTTGATCATGATGTCATGATATGATACAAGATGTAGAGAAACTACCCAGTAGTAGAACTCTAAAAACAGTTTACAATATAAGGTCACGAGGCCATCTTCTTTTCAGGCGCCTCGGAGGATTACCAGGAATGGAAGAGGAAGGAAGGTTAGAAACGAGTGGGTTAGGGTGGTTAGGGAGTTTATTATGGAAGGAATAATATCGGGTTCGGGCTAGATCGGTTACATAAGGAACATTTAGGTCTTTATGGATGGTTTTATTAGTAACAAAATAAGGAGCATTGAGGATTTTACGAAGGAGAAAAAAAAAAAAAAAAGAAAAAAAAAATAATAAAATAAAAACTGTTATTTTTTTTTCATTTTGTTTTGCAGACCCGAATGGAATATACAAATGTCTTATTTAACTATTAATTTCATTTTTATATTTTTCTAGTATTTGAAAGAAAAATAACATGTTTCATTCAGTGGCATAATACTTAATTTTTCATTATGAAGTCTTTAATGTTTATCGTAGATTCAATATGAGAAGATGGTCGGGCGTGCTGATAGACAAACAAGTAAAACTTTATTTGAATTTGTTTGTTTCGACGTCTCAGCCTGAATTTAAGACTGATAAAGGTCTTAAATTCAGGGCTGAGAACAAAATGCAAAATAATAGCCATAACACAGAAAAAAATATACCCATATGTTAACACAAACTAAGAAACAGTATAAAAGTAAATTTTAAATGATACCTCAAGAAGATAAATGATAATACTACAAGGTTAAGAATTATATGAATATGTATTAAAAATATCGAAAATATCAGAAAAAAATATATATATACTTTTTTTAAATAAATACATATTGGTTACTCTTTAATTTTTTATTTACATGAACACCGTCTGATTTTAAATTCAATTTTTGTTTTTTTAAATTATTTATTCCACCCAATATTTTTATATATAACTCTTCATCTGCTGAAAACATAACTTTCCATATGTATACTGTTTCTTAGTTTTTATATACCTATATTATTTATATTATAAGTAAAATATAAATTATATATTTATGAGATATGAATCGCTTTTAATTTTATGTTTTAAATTGACCATTCCTAATTGCTCATATCTATGTATTTGAAAATTTATTCTCTCTGTTAAAAACATAAAAGTAAGACTTAGTATATAATTAAAAATAATTAAGTAAAAAACATAAGATTAAATATTAAAACTTTATTATAAAAATAATATTGTATTACTAATGTATCAATACGACTAAAATAATATTTTAATGATATTTAAATAATCTGTAATACTTCTCATACTTACACAATACTTACATATAAGGAAATTCACAAAAAAACACCATGTTTATCTTCATTTATTATTTGTATTTTTTTTTTCAAATTTCTCCTAAAAATTTCGATCTCAGATGATCGATTTGAGAAGTGCGCCAATTCTGACCTAAAAAAAATTATCGTTATTATAAATTTAATAAACAAATTGGACGTCATTGATACTATTTGAGTTCATCTTTTTATTTTTTATTAAATAAATTAAACCTACTGATAATATTTTAATAATGTAACTGTTCACTCTTTTTAAATTAATGGTAAATGCTAAATTAATGGTATTGCCGATTCTTAAATATAAGTTATACTGACATTTCTAAGTTTATTATGATTTTATATTATTTTATTGGCCTGAACCCTATTCTAAGGTCATGTGAATGAGGTTTCACTTTATTTTTTTTTTTTTTATAAAATCTACAAAAATTTTGAATGGTTATTTTAGTATAAAATACACTTTAGGACGGCTTAATATTTTGTGAAAATTATTTTAAATATAAATTCGAAGAATAAACAATGGATTCTTTTTTTTTTAATGAATAACTTTTTATGCGTAACACTGCTAAGCCCGTTGATAATACATAATTGACATTCAAATATGGTTTATTTGAATTTTTTCGAGGTTTTACCAAACAATTGTTAATAGTAGATCAGTCAAGTAAAAATATAACAATTAAATAAAAGAAACAATACAATAAAAAATATGATCTGTTGTATTGATCTCAAATGACTGATTACAAATTTGAGATATAACTATAATTTTGTATTAAACTCAAATACTTATCGCTGCCTTTAAGTTTTCAAATCGTTATTTGTCACTATACGGATTCTGGTTGTATCTTTCAATTTGAGAGAGAGCCTGATATATTTAATTAGAAAATATTGGGGAAGAGAAGGTCAGTGTACCATCATAACAGACAAGATAGGGAACATGGAACGCCGTACATAAAAGTACAGAAAATAATTATTAAAAATTGATAATATAAAAATATATAAATATAAAAAAATTATATATATATGTGTATATATATATATATATATATATATTTGCATATAGATGGTATGAATAAAGTCTTCTTATTAACTTTTTTTACACCCTGCCTGATCATTTCTGACATATGGGGTTGTCAATTGGTACCAAATCTATTCTAACAATAGTGGGGACAAGGGCCAAGTTTTCATTCCGTGGAACTACCAAGAAATAAATGTTGACCTTTCCCTTTTCTCTAAGGGTGGATTTTAACCGGCGCCGCAGCAGTAATGAGGTTGCTAAAGTAGACGCCTTAACTCCAGCGGCTACTGAAGGCACATTTTCTTATTAATGGGTTATTTTTTTGCTATGTAATATTAGTGAGCGGAGATACTATGGCTTCCATCATAATATTTGAGGGGCAGAAAGTTCCTTGCCACCCCCCTGTAGTCGACTAGGACATCTAGTATTGGACATTGCTTGTTCTCATCTTCCTCATCATGCTAAGACCTCCGTACGCCATTGGAGAAAATGCATTGGAAGGTTTTGTAGTAATGGGCGTGTACCCCTAACGGACTTACCCTTTGTTGGTACCGGAGCAACAATAGCCATTGTTGGAGGGTGTGCTGCGATGGAGGTACTACTCTTCGAAATTCGGAACAATCAACCGCTATTAGTTAATTGGAGCTACAGAAGAGTCACCATTTAACAAATTGGATAGCATTTACGAATTCAGTGATGTTGAGTGTTGGATATTTTTTGTTAAATATGGGGCAATACTGCTCCAATAATTATAATAACTTATCTCATAGCATGTCTTCAAGTTGCAAAGTTTTTTTTAAGTTGTTAACTCTTGTTCCTTTTAAACCCACCCCCATTAATACTTTAATAAAATAATTTATAAATTATATTTATATAAAAAATGT
>NW_027111361.1:0-39782 GCF_000696795.3 Halyomorpha halys | reverse complement strand
CCTCTAACAATCTCATAATTTTATATTTGTTAAAAAGAGTAAATAAAAAGTGAAGATGTATTGGGTTTAAAGGATAAAATTGTATTTAGATATACATTTTGCACCTACAATACAATTAGGTCATCGATGTTTGAATTTCTTGTACTATTTACTATTCGGATGAAAAATATTTGAAAAGAATCAGAATATTAATTTAATTTATGTTCATCCATACATAATACATATATATTTAGATGACATTAATATTGATAGTTTTCTTTGAATTACAATTTTTTAAGTTGACGTAATTCATAGAAATGTGTTTGAATGTATATATATCAAAGAAAAAGTTTGTTTAGTAGTTTGGAATATGATCCAAAATTCTTTAGGTAATGAATTAAATATAATTAATATAAATCATAATAACTTTACATTTATTTCTTTAAAATACATCATTACTTATACTCTAAATATGGAGTTAATGTTATTATAAATTGTAAAAGAACAGAAGGAAGAAGTTTGCCTACAAAATATTGTCAAATATTTCTACAAAAACCTTAACATCCCTTTCGTTGCAGATAGAGCCCGAAACAGATGTGCGTTTTTTCATTCCAAACTCTTTACAAATCCTAACCTATTAGTTCTTAATCTCTCATCCTAACAATCCCTCATAATCCTTCGAGGCGTTTAAAAAGGAGATGGCTACGGGTCCTTCTAATTTAAATTAATGTTTGAAATACCACCATTGGGTGGTTCCTTCCCAAGATTTTCAAGTGTATTTTTTCTTTTTGCACAGTTATAAATTACAATAAATAAATTTAAAAAATAATTTTTCTGAATTGTTTTTAAGAATCCCGAATTTATATCGGGCACTTTTTTATCCTTCGTGTCCTAAAGGCGTAAATCGCCCAAAACCACTAATAATTTCCTTTCAAATCCCAGAAATCGATTTACTGTTAGAATCGACAATAATAACTGAGGTATGAGGCTTCACTACCAATACAAATATTATAGATTTTATGGTATACTTCTTGTTTTTTAATTTTAGCTTCATTTACACGAAATTTTGTCAAAACTGTAAACAATTGTTTTCAGTTATAAAAAAAAGTATTTATATAATTCCCTAGTTGTGCTGAAGAAAGAAGAACTGGACAAAGATTGGAAAACTAACAACACCCTCAAAGGATAGACCTCATGCCACCGTTATGATCTAGCGAAAATTTTATTGAAATTCAAATCAAGGGTAAGGGAGATGGACATGAATAATGAGACACAGTATATCCCACATAACTTGTTTCAATGAAAAAAGTACAGAATTTTAGCATATATCATTTGAATTTTTTAAATAAACAATATTAAATTGGTTTCTATTTATTTATTTAGAATATTGAAAATTATTATAAGTTTCTGAGATCCGTCAGTTACATATTGACGAGTAAGTCCGCTTTCGCTTAGGAGAGCGTTTAACCGAATTCGGAGCTCAATGAATGAACGGATTAGAGAAATAATCGGTACGTTTGTGAAGAGTAAAAGATTCCAAGGCCATTCATTTGATAAATGGCCAAAAAGTAGAATGGAGTACACGCACGGGGGGTGGATGTGAATGGGGCTGCGCACGCATACGTCCCTGACCCTCACAAGCTTATTTTTTCCAAGCCACCACCGTTTTCCTTTCCTCTGTTTTTCCGGACATGCGTTGTTATATGAAAACTGCCCAGTCCGCCAGGGACCAGCAACCAGGAGGTTTCCCCCCACACCCGCTCAACCCTGCCTCCATTGTATATCGTGCAATTGGATGATATGGAATTTAATGAAAATTTATTAAATTATA
This sequence comes from Halyomorpha halys, assembly GCF_000696795.3. NCBI lineage: Eukaryota > Metazoa > Arthropoda > Insecta > Hemiptera > Pentatomidae > Halyomorpha > Halyomorpha halys. The sequence goes on along the minus strand of NW_027111361.1, from coordinate 37,972 downwards.
AATTTACAATATTATAAATTCAATTCACCTTTCCTTAGTGTGGTGTGAAAACCTTTTTCAAGTAACTCTATTTCATTTATTTTTAAATATAAATATTATCATTAAATAATCTCATACCAATTCATTTTTTTTTTGTTATCATTGTTATCTAATTAATTATCCAAACATGCGTATACCTCATAAATGAAATTTAATGAATAATTTATTACTCTGCACATTAGGTTCCTACAGTGTATATATTGTACATTACTAATATACAATCATTAGTTATGTATAATAAGTAATAAATAATTTCTAAAGCCTTTTTAACTTGGTACAGGCATAACCCCGCTTAACCGGCGGATTAAAAGAATATAAATCAATAAAGTGCAGAGAAAACCATTATTCAGTATAAAAGAATAACTAACTATGTGACTTGTATCGGGAACCTAATTATCTTTTTTACACTTATTTTAAATTCAACCTCGGCATACATTAAAATACAATGCCTATTACCTATATTTATAATTTTTACCTCATTTATGAGTTTAATTCATGTTTTTCTTTTAATAATTCCTGATTAACCGACTATCTAACTTAAATGGAGATTACTTCGCTTAACAAGCAATGCTGGTTTCCAATATGGCGAATAAGCAGAGCTGTGCTGAAATATAATTTTTTAAAATTATATAAACATATGCATATATAAATCTATAAAATGCAATTTAATCATAAGTTTAGCTAATATTGCTAAAAATTGTATTTAGGTATTTATAATATTACCTCTGAAAGTTTTATAATAATTAGAAAATAGTTTACAAATTACTAAAATTTCCATTAGAGTTTGATTAAGAAATATTATTATTATACAGATGGTAAGCATTCTATGAAAATTTGATATATCCAATTTTTAAATTTTTTTATTGACAAATTAAAATTCTTTATTTAAAAATTATTTAAATTATTCAAAAGCTAAAATTTTCTCTTATCAAATAGGTCTTATGAAATATAAATCATCATTTAACATAAAAACTTGACTTATCTTCATGACATTTCTCTGTAATAATTTTCCAAATCTGGATAAATTTTTGATAAAATACTCCTTATATGTATCTTCTAGGAGGTTTTGATGAGTCTTTGTTGTGAGAATATAGATTTATTTAGTAATAAATAATTGAATTATTGAAAAATATTTAGTCCATATCAGATTGGGTATATCAATAAACGAAATGCACATTCCAATTTAGTATTAGTATTGATAAAGACAACTCAATATACATTTAGACATAAAAATAAGCAGAGAAAATGAAAATTTTATTACAGAGTGAATAAATAAAGAAAAAAACAGTAAAATTATACTAAATTATTATTCAAATCATCCACATCATTTGAAAATAAATATTTAAAACAATATAAACAGAACCATACAAAAGATAAAACAATAATATATAAACTATTTTTAGATAATTTTTACACAATTGATATTATAAGAAAAACATCGAATTCCACCATAAATTTAAATTTGAGTGGAGAAATGGGAAATTAACTAAATAACAAAATACAAAACACAAACGTTATAAATATTATGGGGATAATAGAAAATACATCAATGCCAGAATCAATCAGCACAGTAATGACAATAAAAATAAAAATAACCTCAAATGTAATAAAAATACATCTCTAGTACAAAACCATGCAGAAAAAGGAAAATCAAAAATATGTCAAGATGTCGAAATACTATATAAAGAAAAGAGTATTCGAGTATATCGAAGACAAATTTTGGAAGCTAATACAATAGCAATAAATCAAAATTATGCAACAAAATATTAAACAGATACAGAAAATCTAAATGAATGGAATATGGTCCGGGTGCGGTAAAAAAAAACTCAAATAGTAGAAAATTATACTATTTTATTTTTTTAAAGTAATTATACAAGTATAATTTTCTACTATTTGAGTTTTTTTTACCGCACCCCGACCATATTCCATTCATCTATACACACGGTCAATCAATAATCTTCCTGAAAATCTAAATGTGACATAACAAGTAAGAAATTTCAACACCATTTTGAAAAACTGTTGAAATAGTTGAACAACAAAACCAACAGAGGGCGCTTAACGAATCTTAATAAATTAATGGCGCAGTTTAAACTAGTAAGTGGAATAGAAAAGTAAACTTTTTGCTGGGTTCCAAATGCATGACAATTTAGGATCTGTTTCATTCAAATTTCGTATCCGAATAAGTAGTAAATTTTTCCCAATTTTAGAAAAAAAAAATAGTTTATATTATTGTTGGCAACGATATTGTTTTATATACACATTTATATAAAAGGGATTTGTGTATAATATAAATTTATTTATTTTAGACATGAAATCTCTGAAAAAATGAAAATTTAACAAGAAAGCAACAACAAAATTTTTATATTAAGTAACAAGTTTTCTTGTTATCTAGGCGTAAAACAATATTTTAGCAATGTGACAAGGGTGAGTGAAGACTGTGGTTTAAGAATGGCCAATGAAATAGGGCCGAAACGACACAGAGATGTTAAAAATAATATAAAACCTTTATAAAAATAATTGTTGTTATATAGTTTTATAATAAAATAAAAACTATAGAAGTAAAGTAGTCCTTATGATTGTCCTCAATTTTTTTGAGTGATATATTAATTAATTATGAATCCCACTTAAAAAACTGACAATAAAAATAATCTTGTTTACAATATATTTAATATTTGTTAATCATATGTCACTAAACTATTTTCTAATTTTAGGAATCACACCTCTAATTATTGTTCCTCTATAGAAACATAAATCGTAAAAATTTAAAAAAAATATATAGGATGTTTTAATAGTTTTTAAGTATTTTAGCGATCCTAGTACTATATATTTATCCAATATTACTTAGGAATGGAATAAATTAGAATAGTGTTGAATAATAATAATAATATATTAATCAAGACGGTTTATAAAGTAAATATGGTAGGTAGCTAAAGTTAATCTATTCAATTATTTGATAATTTAAAATTCAAACGTACTTACTCAGCTTCCATTGTCTCATTACTATTGACATGGTGAGAGGGCTGCGCTGGGATCTCGACGAGCAATGCTTTACCCTTTACGCGTGGGAGATAAAACAGGCTCGGAAACCTCCGGTCTAATCTGTAAATATTGTTCATAGCAGCATAAATGTAATTATTTTTATTTTTATTTTATTCATATTTATCTATTGGAAGATTAGTAATTGAGCTATGTAATATATTGTAGGTAGATAGCCCAGAAGGGGATCAATAAAGGTACATAATAATAAAAAACAAATTTATTGACAATCATATAAAAAATCACTAATAATTAGTATTTTGTACAAATTTTTACCTTTATTGAACTATCTTGCAACAATATATTTATCTATGTACATATTTCGATTTTTTCTTTATCAATTTTTATAAATATATATTTTATTATTTTTTTTTTTTATTTGTGGGTCTTGAGAATCAGTCAGTAATACAACTTTATTTATGCGACGTTTCGCAACTTTATATTTGCATAGTACAGTAACTAATTACTATAGAACCACAAGTACATAATATTATTAATAATAATAACTATTACAATTAAAACATTGGTTGATAAAAACATTAAACATTTTAATAGTGTTAATAGTTGAAGAAAAATGTTTTTTCTTTGTTAGGTATGACTATACTTTATGACAAGCAATGAAGTGGCGAAACGTCCTCTTAATTAAGTTTTATTTTTTACTGACCCTCAATTTCTCATTTATCACTATTACTTATTGTTCAAGACTGAGGCAGATTGTAATACTTATCAATAAATATAAAAATATACAATTCTTTTTAATTGAATTACTTCAGAGCAGCAAAATTAGTAACAGATGGGATTTTTTAGAATGAAATTCCTGCTACAGAATGCATTATTAATTTTACATCACACCGACGATATATTTTGTATTTCACTTTATTTTTTTTAACTATTTACTATAAAGACAATTTTTTATTTTGTGTAATATTACATTCTGTCTGATATAAGAACAATGATAATAGAAATCATAGAGCTCATTTACAACATACTTGGAAATTTCAAGACATTTAATATGCATCGCCGATTTCTGTTCAGCTTCGGGGTAAAATAGATCTCGGGTTGTTGTATGACTGAACGTTTAATAATGCTTACTGGTTTTATCACAATTTCTCATAAATAACATACGCTTAAATCCTAGTTCTTCACTTGTCAGACTATCTTTCACCCTGAATGATATTTTTTTATGCATTGTACTTTATTGTTGATATAGTAGCATAAAATAAACCGTTAATTATCGATAATTTTTTCATTAATACTTTAATTACACCATTTTTTGTTAATGTTTATATATAGATAAGATTTTGGAGTTTAAAAACAGACAATAATAATTTATTCAATCATAATAGATTAGGAATATAGTTATTAATTTAATTAAGGTGACAGTAATATTATAGCTTTATTTTATTTTTTTAATTACAGATTTAATAATATCATTGTCATAACTTTTCTTTTAATCATTCTCACGCAGGATTTATCCAGTATTCTACTAGTTTGCTTTATTTCGTATCAATATTTATTTTGTAGCTTTATTTGTATAATATATTTACTGTACCTCAAGTCATTAATCGATATTTGTTCTTTTAATTTACATGTTGTTCTTTCCATCTATTTATAAGTATTTATACTTATATTTATAATTATTTAGTTTTAAGCAATCCTACAAATTTAATAGTTCATTTTTTTCATCTCTTCATATTTATTGATTTTTTTTTCGCTTTAAAAACCGTCAAAACATTTCTTATTATTTAAATTCATTACTATCACAGTTCGGTTCACTGGTGACCATTAACATAAGTGTGTTTCATTATTTTTTTATACGTTGTTAATTTTTGTTTTAATCCATGTTTTATTCAATCATTAAATAGCTTTACCCGCTAGTTACATAACCAAATAAATCCAAAAGATATAGAAATTTTTATCTAAAATTATGTGGAAACACGTATGGACCAACCACTAAAAAAAAAAAAAATTAAAAATAGGTTTCAGTTAAATGGGTTAGTACTAACACGGAATGTTTTAAGAAAACTTCAAGTACTTCCGCGTTATCGATATTTTTAGTTCATTCTCCTTGTGGTTAATATAAAAATATTTAAAAAATATATGGCATGACTTTTCCTTATAGGACAGCAAACATTGAACAAAATTAAACTCAAAGACAATTATTATAGTATTAACCAGTGATTATAAAAGTCATAACCTAATAAATGGAAATGTAACCTAATAAATAACTTTCTTCTATATGTATGAAGTTATATTAGTGTTTACAAAGACAAAAATACCCTCTTGCAACCACCATGTCCCCTATAACCACAACAGGCGCCGCTGGGAGTCTAGATTACTACCACACACAAATACCAGTAGAATATGCCGAGTATTTTTTTGGCTGCAAACTAAAATATTTGAAGACGTCTATTTATATAAATATTCATTTAAAAACGAAAAAAAAAATTATTTTTATAATTTGCACTAATCTGAATATTGTTCATATCTATAGTTTTTTTTTAAATGTTTAACTCAATTTTTTTTTAAAGTTTAATTCCTGTTTGTAGGAATCAAAACTGTTTTACTTAAATACATTTATATTGGTTTCTAGTTGTCTTTTTTCCAGTTAGTTCCGAGGTCTCCCCGTTAAAATTAAAATCCATGTGAAAACATTGATAAGCATTTTATTTATGTTTGGATAAAATTGAGGTAATTTGAAAAATTAATTTGAATTTTTTTCACATAAAAACAAGAACACTCGAATAAATTATTACTATAATATTCAGAATATATAACAATATTTCTTTTTTTTTTTTTTCAAAACCTTTCATTTCTTTAAATTGGAGGGCATTTTCATTTACAAGTATTAAAATAACAGAGGTCTCAAAATTCAGAAAGGATTTTTTTCCTATTATACCTGAATAAAAATACAAAACAAAAAAACTTAATATCAATATTAAATGATAATGGACCGTGTAAATCAGTATTGAATATTACAAATCCTAAATATAAAGGTTTGTATATCATATTGAAAACGCTTATTACACACAAACATATTTGAATAAAGTATTTTTTTTAAAATATCAATGGAATCAAAAAGAGAAAAATAAAATATACTAACAGAAATTATATGAGGCAGACTGGTGGTTAAGGTGATTGAGAAATAATTGTTTTTTAAAAATTATGATGATTAGGAGTATACGAATTTATGAGCTAGGATCCCGTGTTTAAAGATTGTACACAGAGATACAGGGTAAACGAATTAAAAATTGAGGAAGGTTTTGTGATACTGAAGGATTGAAATAGATATACAGCTAAATGTATTGCCGTCGAAAAAAAGAGTGAAGCCAGTTGGAGAGAAGGAGTCATCATGGCATTCCGTTTGTTTGTTTGTATTTTAATCTATTATTTTTATTTATTTACTTAGATTTGCTTCTGAACTCTATAATGCTACTATGTCTTAGAATAACACAGGATTTTTTAATATATATATATAAAAAAAAAAAAAAATGAACTCTGAAATTAAAGACTTCCTACGAGATTAGCCCTAATATGGGTAATGGGTGTCATTATGTAATGTGTGCCGAGTCAGTCATTTAATAACCCCCATCAGAGGAGGTTCTTTGACCACAATCAACCCATTTGCCCGGCAAGTATATTTTAATTACCCCATCGGCTTCCCCTTATCGAGCAGGTCAAATTGTCCAACGCTGCCTTGCGCCCTATGCCAAGCCCCGGGAAAATCAATAGGAGCGTCTTATTTGTAAGAAATTTGTGATTTTCTTGTAGGGCGGGGGGTGGAGGGTCGTCATGGCTACGGCGCAGGCGCCGCTCCGCCTCGCCCCCTCTCCTCCTCCGTCCTGAAGAAAACCCCGCCAAACTTCTTAATGCCCTTAGGAGCAGACCCCAGGATCCCAAATGTTATTTTAGTCGTTAAAACGAATCAATTTGCGGTTCCTCGTCGGTCGAGTAAGGCTGTGGAAGTTCTATTATGAACTCGTACCAGCGGAAAATACCTCGTAAAAACAACGCCTGATAAAGAACCTACATAGCTTAAAATACAAAGAGAAAAAAAAAATTAAATTTAGAATCTTAATAGAAGAATCAAATAGGGAACCCTCTAATACCAGTTAATAACGAGCAGTTAAAATTTCACCAAGGTATTATTAGGAAAAAAAAGATAAAACCAAATGTTCATAACCCAGAGGCAGTATATCTCACATCGACAGATAAAAAAGACGCCGCAAGTATAGACGATAATTCAACCAGGGTCGTCTTTAAATAAGCTTCAAAACAAAGGGGCGCTTCAAATTATTTAATGTTTATGTTTAAGCAACTTTGGGTTAATAACAATATGCTATTTATAATAATTTATCATCAATCGGGTTCTCGAATAACTTTCATTAGTTCATCAAGTGCAACTGTCCTCCAACTCGGAACAGTAAGAAGGTTCTTCGAATCTAAAAAACATTAATTTAATTTATAATCTTAAAAACTTTCTTGAGACTGGTTAATTTTGTTAAAATAAATAATTTAATTTCTATCCATTTTGGTCTCAACACATTTTATTTTTCTTAAATGTCCGACGTTTCGGCCAATCCGGCCATCCTCAGGGACAATCTACTTAATACAATTTTTGAACTAAATGATTTAAAAACTCAACTTCATGCAGGCTGTTTTGCCCAGGTTAAAACAACAATTTATTCTTTGATGTAAAAAATTTTTCCTTCTGCATTAACTAGTTTAATAAATAATGATAAAAGTTTTAACATAACGTTAGGGCTAATTTCTAATAAATTGTTGTTTTGACCTGGGCAGAATAGCCTGCATGAAGTTGAGTTTTTAAATCATTTAGTTCAAAAATTGTATTAAGTAGATTGTCCCTGAAGAAGGCCGGATTGGCCGAAACGTCGGACTTTTAAGACAAATAAAATGTGTTGAGACTAAAATGGATAGAAATTAAATTATTTATTTTAACATCATTAATTTATTTAATATTTGAAAAGTTATAAACATAAAGGAAAATTAATATTTAGGAGAAGTATTTTTATTGAATTTTGATAAGTAACATCACGAATTGCTTCTTCAAATTCTTTTTATTTAGGAACCTTCTTCAGTTTCTGTCAATGTCTGTAATAAACTGCTCAATTTTTCTTGAAGCGATCGTACTTTTGACTTTATTCTTAATTCGTTTTTATTTATCGTTCACAGGAATTAAATACAATGAATGTCAGTGTGAGAGGTTACTCTTAGTCCTTCTTCTACGGGTAACCTAGTACAATGTGTGCGTAATAAAAAATATTAATTTTCTAATAAATATATATATTTATATTTCTAGTTAAAAATCATCCTTTCTACTTCTACATGTTTTAATGTCCTTTATTTTGACATTGAAAAGTGTAGTAATGTTTCATTTCTCGTTCTAATTTCGAATGTTTACATTCAATATTGCGGTTTCTGATGAATTTTCATCGCCCAAATAGAATTATACTAACGATTTTTTGTAAAGGTTTCGCGAATTACCCCGTAAAAATGTTAAGAAATTTGCCCCGTTGGGGTAAAGTGTAGTCGGATATTTCACTTCGAGCTGAATGTGATCGTTCGACTAGTTCATAGGACGATGAAAAGTAATTGTTTATTGTGTAATTTATCACGTATTAGTTGGGGTATTTAAAAAAAATTATATCCTTTTAGTGTCAATATTTTACCTAATTATTGAAATACAGGGACAATGATATTTTGGCTATAAGATTAGAATAACAAGTTTTAAAATTTAGGCATGAAGATAGGATTATAGCTCCGCTTTGCAGTTTCTGAAATGAGCTTGTAAAGTTAGCTCTTAACAAAAAAATCCTTTTAAAAAGTAAGAATTACTTAATCTATGATTAAAATAAAAAATAAATGAGAGGATTTTTTTTATTGTTTTTATTTCAAATATTTATTTTTTTGTATATTTATATATTTTTTTTTTGTATATTTATTATTTTTGTTGTTTGATCTTCTATATTTATTTTTATTTATGGAGATCATTAGAGGAAAAGAGCCGTGCAAGATTGTTGATTAAATGCAGAATTATTGGTTTCATCTATTATTATAACTATAAAATGTCAACAAAAAAAATTGCCATTTATGTGTTACGAACAATCATACAAGGATAGCTTAAAGATATCTAGTATACATCTGCCAATTATCAGATGCACCGTGTACCCAAAACAAGTTGATACACTAACGGTGAGCTATCGCTTGGTACACAATTAGTGTACGCAATTAGTCCAACCGAGGTAATGAATGACGGGTTTTGTGTTACGGGGATAATGAGGACAGAGAGAGGCCCTTATCTCTGCAAGTCGTAACTTGCACCCATTTCTGGAGCTGGTGCCGCGAGGTGTATTGGGGTTCGTGTCACGAGTTTGAAACTCCCGTCAGAATTGTAAAAAAAATTATTATGACCAACAAAAAAAATAAAGAATGTATCTTTAAATTAAAATTTGGATAACATTAAATTAATATCCTTTATATAATGTATTGAAGTATTTCTATTCAAAATATTTTTTTTTAAATCAATATGAGTGAGGAAGACAGTTGTACCAACGGGCAAATCTAGATGTTTAATTTATTTAGATCACTATAATAGGATTTTTGTAATCTTACTAAAAAAAATATATATATCCAATAATAACTACTCCCAAATCACATAATTTTCTCAAATCTGATTTTTATTATTCAAATATTTACATTATAACATATTAAAGATGATTTTAATTTGTACGAGTAGTTACTATAACTTTATAACATAAAATATGTTGTTAAATGTATTTATATTGGAATAATAAGGGATGGTTTAAGTGGAGGTAGCTCGAAAATAATTTTCATTTTCCACTGTTTCATATTACTTCTTCATGTTGCATGAATTTTCTAATTATCCATTGATACATAACTCAACCCGGTAGTGAACAAAAAGAAAACAAAGTCTTGTTGTGATAAAATAGACGAAATTTACTACGTGAATTGTTGACAGATACAGTAAAATCCACCACAATTAACGAAAAGCTAAGACTACAACAAAAGTAAGATTCAGCCTACAAAAGTTTAGTTTGTTTGGTTCTGTTTAGCGGCGTAAAACTGGTCATCATCGCCATTAATTTTTAAAATTATTTTTCCTTAATTTTTTTTTTTATTCTTCGTCCATTCAGTGCTATATTTGCGGCAGCAAACCTTTTGACTTTAAAACCCGAAACACCAATTCCACTTTTTTATCATCGTCTCCAAGTGTTTTTGAAATATTCGGGCTCAATCCCAAGCTATTGGGAGGTCCAACGTGAAACATGAACATTCCACAAAGATATGGCTAATTGTCAAATAGTTGTTAAAATATTGACATTTAGGAGGCGTTTGTTTTGAGATAAGATAAGAGTGAGTGAGCCTCGTGTGAACAATTCTCAGCCTTGTCAGTACGACATTTACAGCTGGAGGCACCCCCCAGGGCTTGTCATCCTTTTCAATAATTTTTGATTTACTCTTTGAGTATTCGCTACATAATATTACCATTTATCTTTTATTTAATTTTCGAGGGGGTTTGTTCATTTCTGGTGAAGTTAAAATTGCAATACTCCGTCCCTGGAGCGGGAGTGACAATTTGCTTTTTAGTTTCTCTTAAAAAAATAATGTATTTTTTCCCACCAAATGAGTCTTTGGTACATCGAAATGAGAGCTGAATAATTACATAGGAAATAGAAATTTTCTAATTCCCTGAAAGAATTAAGGTCAACTAATAAAGAAGATAAGTAATTATTTGTTTAAAATGCAAGCCATATTGTGAAGTGCGGGAAATGACTCACATGAAGACATATTTTGTAAATATTTGAAATTATTTGTACAAGAATTCATGTTCTTTAACAAATAAAATAAATAAATAGTACAGAAGAAGAATAAAGTACATAGCTACAACTATTCCGTTATTAAAACGGTCTTCCCTACGTCACAACTTGGAGGGGAAAATCAATTTTCAAAAATTCAAAACTAATTGAATAAAAACATAACAATAAAAATTCGGAGTTGTGTTTTATGTAGAACAATACATTTCGATGATGATGATAAAAAATAATTCAAATGGTCTCCAATGTGATTCCAAAATTGAACTACTTTATGTATCACTAGTTGAGCTTTTTTTTATTAATTGAAGAACAATTGTATTATTAGAGAACAGTGTATTAGAGCTCTAATATTGCATACAAAATAAAATAATGAAATTAAGAGTGGGAGTTCTCGCGGAGGTAAACTATATTTACACAAAATATTAAAATAGATGAATTAAAATATGAATGATTTAATTTTATTTAAATTTAAAATATATCAGTAAAACAAAAAGAATCAATTACAAAACAAAGTTTTACAAACACGAATTTAACACAAAATAGTAACTTTATCTTAAAGGAATCCTTAGTTATATTTTATGTTTATATATACTATTACTCAAATCTTAACTCTTTAGAAATATTAATTATTAAGAATAGGATTTTTCTTTTTTTATATATATTTTTAGGCATATGTACAATCATTATATGTAAGCAATTATAATTATTATTTTTTAAAAAATGATAATTGAACAGCATATACTTTATAATAATAAAAACTCAAAGCATGTTAATATTTTCGAATATATATTTTTTTTTAGACAGTGGTTGAAACTTAGAAAAACCTGACCTTCATAAATTAAGCTTAATAAACTCCAAAAAAGAAAAAATAATAGTATGCGAGTTACTATTTTTTTGTTTCCAACACATTTTTCGTTTTCTTATATATTTAAATTCAGTTTTATGGAATATATTTATTTTTTAAAATATGATAAATTGAATAAAACGTAAGTGATATGGAAAATAATTGTAGCAAGAGCCTTTGGCCAGGTTAGTTCTAACAAACTGTCTTAGTTTAACACCTGCTCAACATCAGTTAAACTGAACTTTACTTGTTTCCTGAGTCTGACAGCTCAACTATTTTGAGGCGAAGAACACCCGAGGTTGTTGCAACATCTGCCTCCTGCATCCAACATATCCCCTTCATTAAACAAACCGACCAACTCAGGAGAAGTATCAGCAACCCACAGAATACGGGTAGTAAAGAGTATTATCAAGTGTTATTATGCTACAAATAACGAAGTAACTTGATTTCTGTCTACATGCCCGTTCCCTGTGATAGATCTCTAAAATAATCTAAATATTAAATATAATTAATTATTAAGTAGTCACCACATAGTTTAAGTCATTCACTTCTGAGCCAACTATACGATGCTTATCCTCAACGCGATGATTGGCGTCCGAGCGAAACTGCTCTCGCAGTGTAACCCTCTCTGAGGTTTTTAAAGTAAACCTGTCCAACTCGTGTAGTGAACGAGTCGTCCCCCACCATTTCATTTATTTGTTGAGCGGTATTTGTTATAAAATAGCATTTTTGTTGTATTTTTTCAAATATTTAAAAAAAATCATAGAATGTTCTTATGTAATGAAGGTCATCGAAGGGGATTGGTTAATATTCTATATCCGTTTCGTAACTATAGAGAACGAATTTAGGAGTTTCGGGGATGTCTGATATGCATACTTACATATTAAAATACTTTATATATATTTTTTTATGTAATACTAATAATAATAATATTCCCTTAGAATAATATACTGGCGTCAAAAATAGGCTTTAGAGCCTTAGAGTAAAATACAAAATAAAAATGAAATTATAAAATATCATAAAATAGTGAATTTGAAAAGATAAAAATGAACAACAATAATCAACAGAATATATAAAAAAGAATAGAACAGGGAGGAGGAACAGATAAACAAAGATCTGCCAAAGGCCGCGGTTCAATTGGCAGTTACATATAAGACTTATATCTAATGTATAAACTTTTATCTAATTTTTCACTCCAGTCACTATTAAAATTACTTAGTTTCATAAAAAATACTGTCAAGAAATAGGGTAAATTTAAAAATTTTGTTTTCCAATGTCGTCTAAAAAATATAATTTTAAAAATAAATGCTGAGAAAACCGGAAGAAAACATATTAGTTTATTTAATTGTAGCAGCTGTGTACGCTTTTTAAAAAAAAAAAAAAAATTATTTGTAATATTATTTAACAACTGTAGGTAATTTTTTCTTGTTTCAAGTACAATATATCATTTAAAATTACAAATAATTTTTTAATTTTTACAAATAATTTTAATTTTTTTTTTTAAAGTATACACTGCTGCTAAAACTAAATAAACTAATATGTTGTTTTCTTCCTATTTTGAGCAACGTGTATTTTTGAAATAATATTTTTTAAATGACATTGGAGCAAAGTTTTAAAAGTCACCCTATTTCTTATCTCTAGAGAGATTGGATTTTAGATTGTCAATTTCGATTTTTCTTTTTATATAATTCCTACTCTTTAACACTTCACAATTGTACAACGATTGCTAATTGTGTGCACTCTTTTTTTGTTAGTGAAGTAAAAGTCAATTTTTCAGTTGTTCAGCGTACGTTACATTTAAATTATTTATGTCCGATTTGTAATTTATTGCATTATTTTTTATTAAGATTATGAAACTCAAACTTGTATCCATCTTCGGCGTGGTATTGTACTATTGCTGTTTTATATTATATTTAAGATTGCTTTCAATCTTACAATTATTAGTGTGTTGATAAATTCTGTCGCTTATATTTTATCCATACTCTCTGGGATACTTAATTTTATATAGCACTCCCGACTTTTATTTTTATCCATGTTGTCCCTCCTGTTATTATATAAATTACTGATGTTAAGTCCTAAGGAGATTAATTCCTCGATCATTCTGATTGATAGTTATTATAAAAATATAAAACAAATCTCACATTGGACACGTCCAGCGGCCCTGTTTCGTTGTTTTCTAGGAACGGCACTACAAAAGTCGGTTTTGAATTTTTGCCATTTAGGGTTTAGTATACTTTTCCTCAGCCCTACAATTTAAATACACGTTGTATTGACGTTAGAGAAGCATATTATAGAGGACTCGACGTTTTTATCCATTACTTACCATATTATCGTTCTCTTTTAGCATACCTCTGCAGTTTCTCTGAATTGGTTAAATATTTGAATATCTGCATGCAAATGGATTTAGAGTTAGAAAAGGGAGGTCTAAAATGTTTTCTTCCACTCTACTATTTTTTTCGCGGGTTTTAAACCATACCACTAAAGTCTCGCAAAATTGAGTAAGAGGAATGTAAATATATATATATACGATATGATATTTGAGAATAACCTTTTGGGTATCAATTTTTTCCTCCATCCTCACCATTTTGTTTCGTAGTTTTTATCGGTTACAAATGTGTAGCACACATCTACATCTCTTCCCTACAAAGATTGAGGATTAAAATTTTGTAGGTGTTAAAAAAGTCCCTTTTTGGGCTCTCGACATTTTTCCTTCTCACGTGCCTTTTTTAACGCATTTTTAAGCACTAATAAAACAATTAAATCCATTTTAATCTGTTTTAAAAACAAACAAAAAAGAAGGAAATAAAACTTGGAACGGATCTCTATACATTTAAAAAAAAAATTAATATTGCTAGTTCTCAATGATTTCACACGTTTTTATTTCATTAGAATTATTTGGAATTTTGTATAGAAAGATTAATAGATTAAAAATATATATCATATGCCACACTATTTTCGATAACAGAAATTTTGATAGTTCATGTAATACAACTACACTATATACATATATTTACTTTTTTTTTAAATTAACTTTTTTTTTGTGAGAAATACAATCTTCGTTAGCCACTTCAACGTTCCTCTGAATCGTACTATATTAATACCTTACATCATGAGTATCACTAAGAAATATATTTCAAAATAATAATAAAATATTTAAAATATTTTTGCAAGGGTTCTCCATACAGTAAATACAAGAAAGTGTGGATCATATTATAGAAATGTTAAATATGGGTGATGTAAACATTCATCGAGTCATAAATGAAATTTATTTAGGTGAAAGTAGATTAATTAAAATTTAAATGCAATATTATTTAATCAATTTATGAAACTATGTTTCGGCTAATACTCCACCCTTAGGAACAAAAATGTCAGTAGCACATTCTAGTACAAAATTAGCTATACAAAATTCAATTCCCAATTATTTAATATTTTTAAATAATTTATATGATATCACACAACCTTCAGTAATAAGAATAAAATTAAATTTGTAAAGTGGTGAAATTACACTAATTCGGTAAAAAAAACTAACAAAATGTTTGACTAACATTGGAAACTCAAAAATCATTTATAAATTTACACTCAATCATTTATTTAAAGATTTTTTTTTCTAATTTTATTAAATTAGTAAAATAAATTAAACTTAGTCATACATCGTTGGTCCAATGCCAAAATGCTTTAGATAATTATGTTCAATCTGTGATTGCCGATTTAAAGCTGCTGCTAATTTCTAATTTTGATATAAGTACGTTTATTAGTCATTTTGTATTTTTAATTAGTGACGTCCCATATTCACTCAGTTCTTTTTGGTATTACAAAGAGAATAAAAAAAGAGGTTAAAATGGAACAAGACACAAGATAAAATTGGCTTTTTACTGATAGTATTAATATACTTGAGACTTCTATATTATTTATTGAAATGTATTTAAATTGTTACCTAATATAAGAGTTAAATTTAAATTGTATTTATTTTATATACTATGGGTTAACTGACTCTCCCGCTTAACTGGCCATCTCTCTGTTCCTACTAGGACGGATAAGTGAGGTTCTACTGTATTTTATATATTTTAAAAATAGTAATTTTTTATTTAACCGCCCACAGTTTTTACTCGTGCCGAAAATGTAATTTTTTTTTTTAATTATTTATTTATTGTAATTTACAACTGTACAAAATAATACAATAGGTAAATATGTAGTATGTTTCATATACACTTGAAAATCTTGGGAAGGAACCACCCATTGGTGGTACTTCAAACATTGATTTAAACTAGAAGGTCCCGTGGCCATCTCCTTTTCAGACGCCTCGGAGGATTATCAGGGATTGTTAAGGATAAAAGATTAAGAATTAATGGGTTAAGATGGTTAAGGAGTTTGGAATAAAAAGACGCATATCTGTTTTGGGTCAAATCTGCAACGAATGGGATGTTAAGGTCTTTATGAATGAGTTTATTTGTGACGTAATAAGGAGCATCAAGGATTTTACGTAGGATTTTGGAATGTAACGATTGGATGCGGGAAGAATTTGATGGTTTGGTGGAGCCCCAGAGCTCAAGAAAATGTAATTTAAAATTCATTAATTTCTTTTCATATTTCCATACCGGATTTTCATCAATAAACTTATGCATTAAGATTAATATAAAAAGTATTAATATGCTTAAAAGGTACACAGATAGCTTTTAGGAAATGTATATCGTATGACCTAATATCGAAATAGTTTATAAATTTTAGAGAAAAAAAATCTAAATGTTTAAGGTACCACTTACCTGATAAAAATCCACTGAGCTGTGTAGGTCCAGTGCCTGGGTAACACTGAGGGGATGTTGGTCATCTCTAGAGCAAACTGGTCCAAGAGGCCAGGGGTCATGCGAACGTGGCCACTCCATTGCACAGCCTAGAACAGGGAGAGCATCATAGTATTGTTCTATTGAACGAGTTAAATAGTTCATGAATTTGATAGAAAACAGGATCTGTCGCATCCCTTCTTCAGGTGCAGCACTGCCCTCGAGGATAAGCTCGTGAATTTGTGTTAACACGTGGAACTGTGTGAACCCCGTCAGATGAGCCTGAACCGGGGGCAAAATAATATTGGGGTTATTATTGCACTTAATATTTCATGTGTTATATTTTTTTGTATTGATATTAATTTATCGAAACTGAAACTTAATACTGCATTATAATAACAAGAGTTAATTGTTTTACATAGAATACAATAGATTTTTTTTTGCGAAAATTACTTAGTAATGGTATAATTTATTAATAATATAATAAAAACATACATGCTTGCAAATATTAATGATAAAAATTCCAAAATAGAGTCCTATGAATTAGCAAACTAATTAATTAATTAGTAGATTTCCCCTTGTTTTTAATAAATACCCAATAGTTCACGACGTAAACAACTGACGATTTCATAAAAAAAAAAAAAAAAATTAATAAATAAAATCAAAATTGTTTAGAAAACTCCAGTAAAGTAAAATAAATTATGCAACAAAAATTATTTATTACGGAATTGAATTTAAATTTCCAATAAATTTTTCTTTTTTTTTGGTTTTAGTTATAAATATTTGTTGACATGAAAGGATATAATAGCAAGCTAACGTTCTGAATAAGTTAAAGGGATAGACTCCAGGTCAAAGGTGGCGATGTCCAGGAGGTCATCCTTGGGAACAGATCTCGTCGGGCAGCTCCAGACGCTGGGGCGATCTCACCCCTGACCAAATTCACCCCTTTCTTTTTCAAACTCGATTAGTGTTGCGAATATTCGTTGAATGTGTCAAACGTTTGTGGGTCTAGAATAGTTCTAGAATTATTCACTTTGGCAATACTTTACTGTACCAATTTTCCAAATGAGTTCAGTTTTAATCTAAATTTTACATTCGGCTCTTCAATAATAAATTTTTATAGAAACAATATTAAAAATAGAATGGTTTTATGAATATAATCGTTCTGTCAAATAAATGGATCAAATGCGGGTTAAGTGAAATTAATAGATTTACTATTTAATTATTATTGTGACATGAAAACATTAATAGGCTGACGAAATGGAAAACAATGTGCATGCGCCCGGCAGGTTAAAAATTATTTTAGTCCGTTAGATAGACTTTTATATATATTTTTCGTCACTTTCTATAATATATAGGCAAAATATTATTTTTTCTTAAATCTTTGGCTTTTAAACAGCTTATAATACGTCTCTCATTTCCATAAATGTGTTTTTTAATAAATATTTCCCTCTTATCTCTATAGCCCATGTTTGTTTATTTGTTACTACTAAAAATGTAAAACTGTTTATCATATCAAGCAAAATGAGAGGAAGATTTTTAAAAAATCTTAAGTCTTGTCAGACTATTACATTCAACGATGATAAGACCTAGCTGATATTAAAAAAAAATTATTGTTGTTTTTGAGAAAATAAAAAAAAATTGAATAATTGGTTTTATAAAGTGGCATTTCGGATTAATAGATTTTATTAAAATAGTTGCCGTAACATTTAGGGTTACAACCCGCCCTATATGTGTAATTTCTATTTTGAACGGCTTTTCATGTTTAAACTAGGCTGATACACACACATATACAATTTTTTCGAGACTTGGCATTTTCGACTAATGAGAACTAAAATCATGTAATTTTAGTTGAAAACTAAAATTCTAAATTTCGCAAGATTTCAACACTTCCTCTTACTATATATGCTGTAAATAAGTATTTGAAAGGGAAAAATCTTGTGCTCTACCCGTATTACAAAACTTAAATTACCACCCTACTATGATTTGGTTTGAATCGTTTCATGTATAGGTTATTCAGAGTAAATATTGACTATTTTTATAACAACAATAAAACCAATAAAACATGTATAAGTGCATATATGCGCTTTTTAACTCTACTTTTACATTTATATCAAACATTTTATATTGAAAATATCGTCTCGTATCCACCACTCGTATCGAAATCGCACGAAAAATCGTTTTTTTTTTTTATTAATCCACAGCGAAGTTTGCTGAGTTATCTACAGATGACCAACTTATTCTAACAATGGTGTGGAGTCAAGTTTTTCATTTTGTAGGACCACCACTTAATGAAAAAAGTCAACGACCCAGGCTGAATTCGAACCGACGCCACCCACAGATCTCAGCCTGACAGATCTGCGCCTAACCATCTGAGCTACGGACGGTCCCGAAAAATCGTTAATGCTCCTTACTTTATCACAAATCAAATAATCCATCAGGACTTCAATGTTCCATATGTTACCGATTTGGTCATAACCAGATACCAATCCTTCCATGATAAAATCCCTAACGACACAAACCCATTTGTTTCTAACATCGCATCCTTTTCCATTCCTGACAATCCTCCTAAGGAAATGTAAAGAAGATCTAATGTTATTAGAGTGCTACTAATGGGTAGTTTTTCTACGTGCCTGTATTAAACCATAATAATCTAATATCAAATTTACTAGATTTATTTTAAAGTAAATACAGTTGTAAATGTCAATAATTTTTTTTTTTTAAATCGTTTTTGGAAAACTGCATTTCAAAAATTATTGAACATAAAGAGCACTAGGGCTAGACTTTTAGCAAATTTATAGTAACGAGAAAAAGGTTTATTAAATTTTATCTTGCGCTAGATAGTTAATATTGAGCACTGAGTGAAAAACGAAAAATTTTTATCCTTATTTTCTTAAACCAATTAAATAATCATTTTCAGTATGAAATTGTCTGTAAATTGATACTACACATTGATTTTTAAAAATAAAAAATTAAGATGGCGGTGGCAACTCATTTTGCACTTTTATTTTTTCTAAATTTTGCGAACAAAGAATTCAATAAAAAAATTCAAACCCCATCTTGGTGGAAACTCCACCTAAAATCTTGAATCTCGTATACTACATTTCGAGATAAAGGATTTTTTTTTTTTTTAATTTTATTTATATTACTTCAATACCAATTTCTTTATTATGATTAATCTTACTATACTATGATTTTATGATTAAATTATTAAGGAAATATTGGTTGAAGCTTGTAGAAGTGGAAGAGGCATAGTGTGATGAGATGAACCTTCAAGTTGGCCCTCCCATCAGTATGAGCGAACCATTTACTAATTGTGTTAGTGATGTCTATTTCCCAGGCCGGCCCTTAGGACTCCTCATTCTGAACCTTGTATTTCCTACAAAACGCTTTCATAATCTCATTACCACATAAAAGAAATATAATTATGATGAAACTTCGTGATATTCTATGTTTCACAACTTATATTTCATTGTTTTTTAGTAAAACATCGGGAATAATTTTGCTGTCAGGTTATTTCAGTTTGATGTATAGGATATCGATTCTTACTGTAAGAAGATACATTTTTTTTGAGGAATTTATTCATTCTAAAACACTGCAAATTATCACACAATGTGTTATTATTTAATATAATTATGTATCATAACAGCAAAAAACAAAAAAAAACGTTTAAAATTAAATCATAAGCGGTTATAAAATAAGTATTTAACAACAATAACAAACAGTTTTTTCCTTTCTTAGTTTTTTTAACATAGGAATTCGTGATTTTTTTTAAACTTATTTATTCATTTCATTTAACTTATTTATATTTTTTATTAATTTATATATTAGTTTAACAACCTAATTTAATAGTGTAGCAAACTTTTTATTTTTTGATTATTCTACTGCTGTGCTATTTTATTTATTTATATCTATTGATAATTTCGATTAATATAACTGCATTTGTGTAACGGATTGAATTTCGATTCACAAGGGAAGGAAGGTATGAGGGGGCGGAATAGAGAGAATAGCATAGAGTTCAGAAATAATAAATAAGGAAAATGTAATATAACTTTTTATGAGAAGAAGAAGGTGGGGTAAAATATATAAAAAATAAAATAAAATTGTTTAATAAATATAATATTTGAAGTATATTGTATTTAGGATATAGTTAATAGTTTGAAAAAATAAAAATAAATTGTAACTTGGATCTTTGATAAATATGGGATGCATTGATGAATAAAGAATTTCTCTCACCCCCTCCATCCATGAAATTCAACAGCAAAAAATAAAAAAAATAAATAAAAATTTGAGACTATTTGGATAATATTTATTATTAATAAAACAACCAATCTCGAACAAAGTAATAAAAATATATCTAGTATTTAACTTTTTCTTCAATATTTAGGGAAGATGATCTCATAAGGCTTTCCATTTTTTCTTTATCTTCTCAATGGACTGAGACACATGGGCGTATGAAAATTTCATAAACTCACGTTAATGGTGAGTTTCGTTAATCATTCGATTTTCTGGTCTGGCTGGAGTAATTTATGAAAAGGCATAATTCACAATCTCATTAATTCCAAATGTGTGAGGTAGGTACCTGGCTGAATGAGTAGAGTATTGGATTCCAATCTCCTAAGCTTGTGTTTGTATCAGCTGTGGGTTGGGGTAGAACTTCCTCAGGTACAACCGACCTCTTTACAGAGGATACCTGGTTCTTCAGTGAATTGGAGTTGGAGGAAAAAGCTGATGTTGGAGAGTAATCTTGACCAGACCACCTCCTTGCACAACCCTTCTTCAATATATTTAAAAAAATGGCGCCTTTAAAACACAAGTGTGTGGTTCTGATTTGTTCTTTATTTATTTTTTATTATTCTATTTTTAGTTTTTATTTATTCTTTCTTGAATTGTAATTATTTTCATCATATTTCCTTAGTTTTCCACTTCTTAGTGTGTATAATTTTTGTTTATCATTTCTCGTATATCTACTTTTGTATTTTTACGTGTTATTACGTCTCCTGTTCATTTTAAATCTAATAGTCTCTGTAATTTATTTTTTATATATACTTCTTATTGTATATCTTATTTTTATTTCTTTTTGTTCATATTTTTATGATTTTTCACTTATATTTACGCAGTTTTCAAGCCTGCTTTAGTTTACTTCTTTATATCTTATTATCTTACTTTCTCAACATATATTTAATTATTTTTTATCTTTTCAAGCGCTGATGAAGCCCTTTAAAGTGGGACGAAACGTTGGCAAATAGTTGTTAGACTATTCTAGTTGACGAAACAGTTGTTAACTATGCTAATATTAATGAATACTAATGAATACTAAATATTCATGATAAACAAAAAAGTAATTATCATATTTAATAGTTTAAAAGTGAAAATTTTGTAGATATATGAAATATAATAACCTCTAACCCGCCCCCCCTACTTTGAGTTGAAAAGTCAATCAACCCCCCTTGTTTAAAAAGAGTAACTTCTTTACACATTAAATATCTATTACTATTTGTTGGTGTTTCTACGGTTATTATAGCAATCATCAAAAAGTTAAGACCATTGTTATAACAACCAAGTCTGGAATGTCCAACGGAATGGGATTCTTTATTTGTCTAAGTATTGTTTAATCAGTCTCTTCCTGAAGTTTTGAATCACTGAAAACGAAACCAATTTACGGTTTTGACGATTTGAGTGTAAACTGTGGGGAAAAACGAAAAAAATGTTAGAACAAAATCGTTTTAGAATATAATTTCCAATAAGAATCCGTCATCATAATTTGAGTTTCTTTGTTAGGTCGGGAGTACAAAAATGGTTGTAATGATTAAAGAACCTTCAATTAAGAAGTCATATTAGGGGTAAATTTAGTTCTGAAACGATTTTGTCCTAGAAGGTTTTTTCGCACCGTTTGGAACCGAAATCGTTAGTAACAGTAAATAGTTATTACAGGGAAGACGTCTTCGGAACACATCGGATCAGAAATGCTCTTGATAAGAATTTATCTCTAAGTCTGATTAACTATCATAATCCTTAAAAATACGAAATGGATGAGTTCGGAAAATCAACACTATCCTCAAATTCAAACGCCGCTGTCATGACCCAGTAATAATCAAATCAAAATTTCAAAGATTGAATGAAGAAGGATTAACTAGTATGTTAGGACCACCATATATATAATTTTTTCATATTTCTTTATCACCAGATCGGTCCTTTAATATAGTAAATTTTTTAAAACTGTTAATAGGCACCTATAACTATTTGCAATGCCATAACCATAAGCTATTATAATTAAAAATAGTTAATATTAATTAAAAAAATATATTTATTAATAAAAATTAATATCCAGAGAGGACTAACAACAACAAATATTTACAGATAAATAAAAAAAAAGTAATAAAAGAATTAAAACCCAAAAAAGTAAGATCATGACTATAATAAAAATAAATCAATAAAGAGTTTATAACAGGATGTCTCTGATCAGCCTGGGCTTCAGTCTTCGCGATATGGTTGGGATTGCTTAAGTCGTATGCCACTGCTCGCTTAACTATTGGTAGATTTAAAAAAAAAAAATTTTTTATTATTATATATTGATTTTATTTCACGACGCAATTGGCTGTTTCGTACAAACCTGGGTGGATCCACTGTGGTTCTGAGAATCTTGTTTCGGAATGCCTGCAAGTTTTTTATTTTCGAATAGGATACTAATCCCCTCACTTCATAACCATAGTTCGATATTTCATTCGTTAGGAATGGCCTAAGTATTGTTTTATAACAAAAAAAGAAACAAGAGCCAAAGAGATGAAAAAAACAAAAAAAAGAGAAAAAATAAAATCATATTCTATTATTATATATTATTAAAAAAATAAAATTAAAATCTGTAACGCTACAACCCACGACGGGTCAGAGGTTCAGTACTTTGTAAGGAAGCACTGTTACTAGATCAACGATTGTGCAAGGAGATGATTTGGTCACAATCACATTCGACTGCCAGATTTTTACCCAATTAAGGGTACCCAATTTAAGAGGCTGGGTGGACTGGGTGAACTCTCATGAGTTGGTTGAACTCATGGCTACAGTGTAACAGAAAACTATTTTCTGCCCAGCCGGATTCGAGCTCGGGTCTTTGGAGTTAGTAGCCACGCGCCTTACCCCGGGGCTTCCCAAGCTCCCTATATATTTCTACTGTTTATAATTATTATTGTTTACTCGTTAGGGCTATTTATCGTAAGATCAAAAATATTGTCTAATAAGTATGATGTGTGGCCAGCAGCCCAATGAAGTTGAACAGGACAATTTTTTTTTTAATAAAGTTTTTTCCCTAAGTTGTATCTTGTTTCAACCTAGATTTTTAAATTTTGGGTTAATTTGATGTTAAATGTGCATATTGAAGAATTGAAAAGAAAAATATTATTTGCTTACATCCTTCGAGCTGAACACGATTAATATAACAAGGGATATTACCCATAATCTTGTTAAATCTATATTTAAAGATGAACTGAATTATTGGGATATTGAATTATCCACTTTATTTAGATCAAGTTAAAATGTTTTTTTCTGTACAGTATCACAATACTGAATTAAACTGTCTCCTATTTTTCTTTCGTGGTGATTTTTTCTCATTATTCCTATACTTGGATTTGCTTACGCGGTTCGAGGAGAGGAGCTAGGTAGTATTTGATATCGAAGGAGCGGATTGGGGGCGCATTGGAACGGGGTCACTCTGCCTGCGGTAAGCGGACTCTGATAAAGGCGGACCCTTCAAGTTCAAACAGCGGCTTTGATTAATCGGATCCTCCCTTTGATCGCCCTTTCCTCTAAACTATTGCTTTTCCCTCCGACTTGGGCTACCGCTCCCTCTAGCCCCAGAACAATGCAACTGTGAGCGCTCTAGCCTTCACCTCTGAAGAGATTCTCTTTTCCTCTCACAAAAGTCCTCTTTCGTTGCTACATTTTTGCTTGAGTGACCGAAACTGTTTAATACACTTTTAGTGTTAAAAACAAAAGCTGGTATGACACCATTTATTGAAATTTTTTTAAAATATCTTATTTTTCGAGTATAAATATGATTTAAAAAAACATTCGGGCTGGGGTTTCACAAGGATCTTTCCCTGGACCAATCCTTTTGAATCTTTACATCAGTTATTTCACGGCTTATACATTTTTTTTAAATTAATTTTTTTTTTTTTTTTTTATTATTTATTTATTTAATGTGATTTACATCTGTACAAGTAATCAATACAATAAGTAAATATGTTTTACGTTTCATTTACACTTGAAAATCTTGGGAAGGAACCACCCATTGGTGGTACTTCAAGCATTAATTTAAATTAGAAGGTCTCGTGGCCATTTTCTTTTCAGACACCTCGGAGGATTATCAGGGATTGTTAAGGATGAAAGATTAAGAATTAATGGGTTAGGATGGGAATGAAAAGACGCATATCTGTTTTGGGCCAAATCTGCAACGAATAGGATGTTAAGGTCTTTGTGGATGAGCTTATTTGTAACGTAATAAAGAGCATGTAGGATTTTGGATTGTAAGGATTGGATGCGGGAGGAATTTGATGGCTTGGTAGAGCCCCAGAGCTCAATTCCATATGTCCAAATTGGTCTGATTATTGTAGTGTATACTAATTTTTTGTAGTGAATGGTAAGTTTAGAGCGTTTGTCAAGTAAGTGTTGTGTGTATTTTTTATTTATTTATAAAAACTTTTCAACTGTATATCGTAAGTATACAACAAGTAATGTTGATGTTGATTAATGTTGATTAGTATTACAATCTGCCACAAACTTGGTTAATAAGTAATAGTGATAAATATCAACTTCATACCAAATTAAAAAGAAATTACATGTAAATAAATAATATCTCAATGTGTATAAAACAGAAAGATAAATAAAATGAACATAATAAAACTATGTACATGGAAAAGTAAGGATAAAATAAAATAAGAAAAAATGTGAATAGATATAATACTAAAAAATAAAAATAAATAAAAAGCACTAATTACATTTACTTTATCATGTACAATATTTACACCCCCGAGCCCACTCTATTCCCCACGCATAAGACAAGGCTCTACGAGATCCCAGTGCAGTCCTTTTACCACTTCTCTGATAATGAGCTGGTATATAATTAATAAAAATAATCCTAATATATGTATTGCAATAATAATAATAAACATTTTGGGAATTTCTCAAATCACTAAATTTCTTTATTTAAATCACCCAAAGAGTTGTAATTTATCATCTTCTGTTTATTGGTCATCAATTGTTGGGATAATGATTAAATCTATATTTTTATCATCCCCTTCTTCTGTTATTGCAAAACCATACAGAAGAGCATTAACTAATTAAATGATATTTCTTTAAAAGAATATAAATGACCTCAGATAAGTTGTTTTTTTTTAACCCTTCATTTTCAATTAAAATTATTACTAAAGTCGATCCTGAAATATCGTTGTACTTATTTTAAAAAAAAGGTGTCTATTTTTGTAACAGTAATCAAATACTTTAAACAGGTTGTATCTAAGTATCCATTTTCATCATTTCCCTGTGACATTTATCTAGATAGATAAAAATAAAAGTTCAAACAAAATTAGAAAATTGCACTAATAACATTTATTTATTTGGACATATTCAATATTTATCCACTTGGTCTGAGGATCTCCGAGCCCACTCGATCCCCCACGCGTGAGGGCAAAGCAGGGCTGTTCAAGATCCCAGCGCAGCCCTCACACCGTGTCACTGGCACTGAGCCAGTGAGGGCTGAGTAAGTACACTAAAGCCGCACTCTGGAATATGAGTGAAGAATCTAACCATTACCAGAACCATGAAAAAAAAAATAATTTGACATAAATAACTGAAAATTGGCTGAATTCGTTGACTCAGAGATAGTCAGACCTCTACTAATGGAGTGAAGAGGGTGTCCTTATTGGACAGTTGACTTTTCAGATTTCTAATTTCCTTTTCAGCGCCGGACAACCCTTAATCGTATGGAGCTGCTCCAATCAGCAACCGGCTTCAGACACTCAGTTTTCGTTTGGCAGTGTAAGGTTTGTATTTGGATTGTGGCTTTGAAAAGCGTCAAAATCCTGCTTATTAATAATAATTTTAGAAGTTCAAAATTATATTCTGGATTTTTCTGAAACAAAATTTTAAAATATCCTACAAATTTATTCTTTTTATTTTGTATTCAATTCAGATTCAAACATTGTTCCTCCAATACGACATACCAGATATGGCCAGTACTTTTTCGGTTTGAGTAAAAAGATCTGAGTGCAAAGTGCAATCAAGTATCTGAACAGTACGTAATTGAAATGTTTGGGTAATTCATGATCAGTTATTTTTGTATTCAAATGAAATTTACCTAAAAATTTGGAGAATTAAATTCTAATGTTATTGGTATTTGGTCGGGGAACTAGTCCAGCGAGTGCGCCTTGTGGTCCTTTAAGACAACCCCTAGCGGCTACCAGAGTTGACGCCACGTACTAACCAAGGGTGGAGTGCCAAATTAATTTCTCGGCACCACCGAGGAATATATATTAACTGCTCCAGGAGGGAATCGAACCTACAACGTTCTGAACCGGGCGGTCTGGGACCTACGCCCCAACTCGCATGGCCCTCACGATCTTTATAAGTACCAAGTGCGAAGTGAAATTAAGTATGTCACCAATATTTTTATCAAATTTATAAGATTTGATTTACCTTCAATTTACAGTGGCTTTAGACAAATTTATATCATTTCATTCTGTAAAATAAAATCATTTAGAAAATTAATGTTATTCCCTTATTAATGAATAATTAATAATAATAATAAAGACTTAACGAAACCGAAGGTACGATGCCGATACCATCAAACACTCTCTGCATAGAGATACTTCCAGTGATGCCCCTACAAACCCAAATCCACTAAATCTGTTTTAACACAATCCTCCCATCTACGTTTCGGTCTACCTTTCGGACGTTTACCCGTTGGTTCAGTGTTTATTACCATTTTAGGGATCCGCTCGTTACTAAGCCCTACAACCTTACATGGCCATCTTATACGCCGCAATGCTATAACTTGAATTATATTTACTGGGTTAATTATATCCCTTAACCACGTTTGCGACTGATTTTAACCTACGAGAGGAATTTAAACTTCTTATGTTCCACGTTCCTATAATTAAGTTTCTAATTTTCAATTTGCGCAATGTTTGCCGACTAGTTTACCTCCGGATAATGATAATAAATAATTAAATCTAAAAAAAAAATAAAATAAAATAAATAAATGGCAAAATTTATTCAAAGCTCGAAATATTGTTTATGATTACTTCACTTTTACTCTACATTTGATTGAGTTTTGATTTCAAATACTCGTATTCGAATTATTTCTGTTTTTCAAATTTTTAAAAAAAGTTTTTCTTCACCAGTACTGATCATTAAATGTTTTGGATGTTAAATATATATAATTTACAAGCACTGCAGATTTCATCTTCTTGTATAATGTAGGATTTATTTTGCTTACATATATATATATATATATATATATATATATGGCGTATGGGTTCGAGATTTTTAAACGGCTGACAACTCGTGTTTTGTGCCTACAATTATTAAAACGGCAGAGAGTTCGGTAGATTGGGTTATTTTTTTAATTTAGAGCTCTATTGATGTCTAATGATAGAAGATAATTTTTCCATTTTTTCTATTACGGTCTTCTTCTGGTTTTGTATTCCTGTTTTGTAGATCTCGTTTAGTTCATTGAGACTATTAGTTGCTGTCAATAGATTGTGAACTTGTAAGACCCAGTTAAAATCAATGGTAACTTCTTGCAAGCGATATGTTAAACTATAAAAGTAGATCTACGAATCTGTCTCCAGACCTCTTTTTATTAAACTGTTTGGCCGTGAAAAGCATTTGGAGTGATTCATATTAGAATGTTTTACGTTTTTACGCATAATTTCGTAAGTTTATTTAGTGAGGTTGATGTATTTTAAAAGGTTCCCGCTCAATGGATGAGGATGGAGGATGGAGGATATTATTAGGATGTAATAGGGTGTGAGGGTGCATGATGCAAATAGTACACGGCTCCTTCAATTACATGCCACCCCTACAGTTACTCGATGGCTGACCGTACCACCCCCTACGATGTAGTTATTGCCTACTGTGGCGCCGGGATAGCAATCATAGACTCCATCCGCATCCTACTCCATTTACTAGGGCTCCAGCCAAGTTTCCGTCCCTATAAAGTACTTATACAAATTAGGAAAGCCCTTTCTAAAACTTTATTCACATTCAAAACTTCGAAAATAATTTATTACTTGTAAAAAATTGGAAATGGGACTGAATACTTCTTTTTTTATTTTTTGTCCATATGTTTTGTTTTTTGTTTACAGTTTAATCGAAGAGTAAGAATCATTGGGAATAAAATAAAATTTCTGCGGATGTATATTCTCAAAATCTATTACTCATCAATAAATTTCCATAAAACATTGAAAATAACTGACATATAAAAAGTTAATGTTTTGAATAATAATTATTCTTGCTATTTATCTGAAAACAATAAAGACTTATTATTGAAGTAATAGAAATGAAAAGGGTTAAAATAATTTTTTTTTCTTTAATAATTTATTTATTGTTATTTACAACTGTATACACTTATATACAACAAGTAAATTTGCTGTTGGTGACATAGTGACATGATAAAAACATGTGGAGAATCTACCCACTGATAGAACTCCAATAACATTTCTAGAGGAGAAGATCTCGAGGCCCTTTTCTTTTCAGATGCCTAGGAGGATTATTAGGTAATGAAGGAGAAGCCAGGTTAGAAACAAGTGGATTTGGGTGGTTGAAAAGTTTATTATGGAAGGAACGGTATCTGGTTCTGGCCAAATCGGCTACATATGGAACATTGAGGTCCTGATGGATGACTTGATTTGTGACAAAGTAAGGAGCATTAAAGATTTTACGAAGGATTTTGGATTGCAAGGAATGGATTCTGGAGGAATTTGTTGGTTTAGTGGAGCCCCAAAGCTCAACTCCGTATGTCCAGATAGGCCTTATAATTGTCATGTAGATCAGTCTTTTGTAATGGATTGCCAATTTAGACCGTTTGTCTAGTAAATGTTGCAATAGTCGGAATCTACGAGCAGTTTCTTGTCTTTTTAGTCTTGTATGAGAATTCCATGTCAGTCGTTTGTCGAGATGTAGTCCTAAGTAACGGATCTGTTCGACAGGAATAAGTGGAGTATTATTAAAGGATATAAATAAAAATTTAAAATTATAAAGGGAGGCTACGGGACACCGATTTTATTGTAACTTTTTTGATGATACACGTGTCTAAATGTTCTTTTCAGTCCGCCCGAGGAGCCGAGAAAAAAAATATATTATAATATAATATATCATATTACGTCTTTGCTCTGCACGTATTTAATGGCTGTTATGTAAGCGATTGTAGAAGACAAACTTTTCTAGCAATAGTTTAATGCATTCTGGGAATTTGCAAAGGTCATAAATTTCTAGAATTCTGACACCCTGACACTGCCCATACAGCACAATATATTTTAAGTTGTTAAACTTATCAGAGGACGCAACGAGTGGACTCATTATTATTATCTTTGTCAGGACATAAACCTAATCATGATTCTTTGGCTACAGAGACATAAAAACTCAGTCTTACCATTAATGCTAAGGCGACAAAGTAAATTCTAAATTTGTCTTTATCTGTAGATACTTTGAATTAATAAGCATTGTTAATAATTATCCAAGTTTTTTCAATTCTCCTCGACGTGAGTTTAGTAAAAAGTAAGTCATATTATTCTTTTATGACAAATTTTTCTTGCCCAAAAAAAACAAAACAAAAAACGCGAAAGTGAAATATTGAAATAAAATTATCAGTCTTACTCTGTATTTTCTAGTCTGTAAATTTATTTTATTCATGAGCC
This sequence comes from Halyomorpha halys, assembly GCF_000696795.3. Taxonomy (NCBI): domain Eukaryota; kingdom Metazoa; phylum Arthropoda; class Insecta; order Hemiptera; family Pentatomidae; genus Halyomorpha; species Halyomorpha halys. The sequence continues at coordinate 7,509 of NW_027111361.1, read as the reverse complement.
TATATCTCGAAAACTTAACAAGTGATTTAAAAAATTAAAAATAGATTTGAATATATATCATACATTTTCTTATCTACCCAGTGGAATGCGTCTTATAAACACAGTGTATAAACATTATATACATTTCACACCCCTTCTCTCCCCTTAGACTGCGTCTCTGTAAGTCGATCACGACACAATTTTAAGATAAAAAGTATATCTTATATACTGAAAAGTTAGCTATACCTGTTATATACCTATTAATTTGACTTTTCTTTTTTTTGAATAAGAACGAATGATTATTCGTTGTATTAAATGATCTTAAGTAGACCAAAAATATTTTATTTAGGAAAAATGAAGTCAGATTCGTTTTTCCTAAATAAAATATTTTTAGTTTCTGAAACCCTTAGATACGAATTTTCATAAAAATCAAAAATTAACGTCCCGCATTAACGAAATAAATTCATGACTCCTCACAATGTTGTCAAAATCTAACTTTTTTACAATTGCTAAAAAGCTGAATTTCTGCTCTTTCAACCAACTTTAATATCATTTAGATTTTATTACTTTTTTTGGGGGGGGGGAGAAGGGGAGAAAAAGCAATTTCATATCAAGAAATTTTTTTGAAACGTTCTATTGTATATTTCTTTTTAAATTTTTTTTACGAATGTACCGTTTGTAGCATTTGGTGCAGTTTAGACTGTCCTAAACCTTTCTTGGGGATTAGTTTTTATCTTGATGAAGTTATTACAATTTTCATGATTTTCAAAAAAACAAATTTCTTTTTTATTACTATAACAATTTTTATTCAAGTATTTTGACGTATTCAAGGCGTAATAAGAATATTAACTTTAACATAATAGCCTATTAAAAAATATTTTATCCCACTTTGCTTAATCAGACTAAATTATTTAAAAGTGTTTATTTTGGCATATGGGTTAATAATTTAACATTCGATTTGATATTTAATTTTTGAGATTGTATTTAATTTTTAAATAAATCAAATGGTATCCTTGTTTAGTCTGAACAGCCCAACGTTTCGGCCCATTCGTGCATCCTCAAGGACAATCTAACAATTAACAGCTTATTATACATTCATTTGTAACAATTTTAACAACATTATGATTAATAATTTAACGTATCTTAAATATAAATTTACACCTCACATCTAATTTTAGGCTTGTCCAAGTCAGGCATCTTATTAATTTATTTCAAATTGCATTATGGTCTAATTTTTTTACTTATTCCATAATTACAATTCATATTTAAATTAATTGTAAATAGTAACATAATATTTTACCCATATTTTTCATAAATTTATTTTACTTAAAATCTCTGCATAACGTTGGTTCAAATTCCTTGTATCCGTTTTAAAATTTACTGTATATAAATTGACTCAAGTATTTTTCTTTTGAACATATTGTTTTCTTTATGTAAATTTATGGTGTTATCAAAATCAAATTTGTGTCGGTTTTTAGCTACATACTGTACTAGTCCTGTTTTATTAGGATCCTTCTCCTTATTTCTTATATCATTTCTGTGTTGATACATTCTATCCCCCAACAATTGCGTTGTTTCACCTATATAGATAGCTGGACAATTTAAACACAGAATTTTATATATCTATCCTGATTGACTATTTATATCAATTTTGTCCTTCAAATTGCTATAATAATTTTTAATTTTATTGTTTGATTTAATGAGTATTCATCGACATAATTTTTAAATGATTTCTGGATATCTTCTGATTGAACCATTTGTGTAGTTGAATCCATAATATTTCTTATTAATTGCTTTGTTATTTGTAATTTTATTTTTATCCTTTGAAATTTTTGAGGTCTATATTCTAAATTTTGAAAATTAATTTTGTGGGGTAAAAATTTCTTTTTATTGGATTTGTTATTAGATGTATAATAAAAAAAAAATATTGTCTTGTAATAATTATTTGGGGCTCCACTAAACCATCAAATTCCTCCCGAATCCAATCCTTACAGTCCAAAATCCTGCGTAAAATCCTTAATGGTCCATACTTTGTCACAAATCAAGTCATCCATCATGACCTCAATGTTCCATATGTTTCCGATTTGGCCAAAACCAGATACCATTCCTTCCATGAAAAACTTCCCAACCACCCAAATCCACTTGTTTCTAACCTGGCTTCTTCTTCATTACCTAATAATCCTCCTTGGCGTCTGAAAAGAAGATGACCTTGGGATCTTCTCTTCTCGAAATGTTATTGGAGTTCTATCAGTGGGTAGATTCTCCACATGTTTGTATCATGTCACTATCTCACCTACAGTAAATTTACTTGTTGTATATATGTTATACAGTTGTAAATAACAATAAATAAATGATTAAAAAATTAAAAAATAATTATTTGTTATTAAAAACTGTTTATTTTGTTTGTTGGGCATTACTATGCAAACAATAAGGTTGCGAAACTTGTCTAAATATAATTGTATTAGTCACTGATCCTAAAGACCCACAAATATATGTATGATTTTTTATTCTCCTTATGTTATCATATTTCACCCACTCTGTTTATATAATTTGTTGTTTTCGTCCTTATTGGATAGGATCTCTCGTCTTCTTAATACCGAGTCTACCCCTGAAAAGCGTGAAAATTTAATTTAATTTTCTCAACCCCAGCCGAAGGCTTTAATGTTCAATGCGCCCCCCTCGTTTATCTGCAGTGTCTGCCAGGACACGGGGATTTAATTATGAATAAATATCTTATTTATGGGGCTGGGGCTGGCCGGAGGAAGATTAAGCTCTTATTAGAATATTTCTTCACCGGACGACTTATGAATTTGCGTTTTGATTAAAACTTTCTGACTTCTGGAATATCGGTATCCCTTCTGGGAACCTTGTTAAAATAAAAGTATCATTTTTCATTTTTTTTTTCTATCCATTTAATAACATATTTAATTTATATCTAGTCCGTAAACTGATAAAATAATTTAAAATATTATATCCTAAAATCTAATTAATTATTTTTATATATGCTTGTTTGAGAGTGGTTTAGTTTATTATCAATTTAAAACAATTTTGATCCTTTTTTTTTTCCTCTCAACTTTTATACTTTAAAATTTCTCCAACGTTTCGGCCCTCAGGGCATTCTCAAGGATACCACCTACAAAAAGTTTTTTTATTTTTATATAACAATTAACATTATTTCCTTCAACTACACACTGATTTCTTTGGCCCTACCTTCAATATTGATGTCATTTCTTTTTTAAATCTTAAAATTGTAGGCTAATTGCCCTTGTCACATCATTAAAATAATATCATAATAACTTCATAAGATTTTGTTTTTAAATAGATTTCTTACTTACTTAACTTTTTTTTTTAAATTTATATCTTAGATTTAAAACTTTTTTACAAAACACTTTCCTTCCTTTACCAACATTTACAACTTAAAAACAGAACCTACCTTCAACAGGTTAGGACTCTGTTATCACCTTATCATATAACAATAATTTTTTTTATCATTAATTTACATTTTTAAGATAATTTAACTAACAATCATTTTTAATTATTTTGCTTATAACACAACATTTTTTTAAATATTTAAAATCCATAATTAATATATTCCTATTTTATGTGTATTTTTTTAAACATACATATACCCCCCTTTTTTTATTTTATTTTTTAACATACTTATTCACCTATTCATATTTTTATTAGTGTATATTTATTTCATATGTACATTTGTACAATTTAAGGATTTGAACATTTATTTATTTATCAAATTTTTTGTATATGATAATTATATATTTATTTTGCTCAAAATTTCAGATTAATGGTGGTTAAGTCCCTTAGAATCTGATTTGAAATTGACACTATAATTTATATTTTCCGAGATGTAAATCAATTCCAATATTTTTCTTCTAAAGTAATTATTTTCTTTATGAATGAACTGGACATTTTCAAAATCAAATTTATGCTTATTTTGAACAACATGTTGAACCAATGCTGTTTTTTGGGTTCCTTTTCCATATTTTTTACATCATTCCCATGTTGATACATCCTGTATTTTATATATCGTTTGGTTTCACCAATATATATGGCTGGACAATTAATGCATGGTATTTTATATACTAATCCAGATTGATATTTACTGTTTATTGGGTCCTTTGTTCTGCTATAAAAATTTTTTAATTTATTGTTTGGTTTCAAACTTATTTAATTTTTATCTAGTCCGTAAACTAATAAAATAAATTAAAATATTATATCCTAAAATCTAATGTTAAGTTATGAAAAAATATACCCCAAGTACTTATGGTTCCTTACCATTTCTATTGGGAATTTAACTGTTTCTTTACTTTATGATTAATAATTCGTAGTTTGATAATAAAACCGACACATGTAGTAATTTATTTTATATAAAAAAAAGTAGGTAACATGGTACCAAGATACGAGATTGTCGTAACTAAAGAGTTAGTCTTTCGACACTCCATAATCGACTAATTAGTAAGAGCCCAGTTGAAAAAACGTTATTTCTCCCCAATCTTTAATTACTTTAATGAAAACTACATATCATTACTAATCAAAATTGATGAGTCTGAAGAAAAAAAATCCGAAACTTTGAAACTACTTACAGCACTAAAAAAACTCAATAGAACATCAGTTAAAGTAGTATAAATTTTCTAAAATATGAGCCCTAGTAAAATTGTTTAACTCCAATAGTTCCGGAGATACAGTTTTTACAAAAGCAAAATTTCATGAAATATATCCTGAAAAATCAGTAGTTTGTGATTTAATGTTGGAAATCTTTATCTCAGGAACTATTTGATGTACATACATTTATTAGCACTCAAATTAAAGTTAGTTTGATGGGATATAAATTAGATCATGACGTTTATCTCCGTAATTTAGTAGTAGTAGTTTTCATAATATTGCTAAAATAAATTGATTTCTAGTAGTTTGGATAAAATTGTATTTGCAAAATTCACATTCATATGCAGGGATTTTAGTCTTAACTATAAATGCATCAGGGAATGCCCTGTAACTTCAAAATATCGATTTTTTAACTTATCGGTTTTAGGCTGTTCTCTTCTCTTTTATGGTTCTTCATATTCTACTTTTTTTCTTACCTATTTAATTTATTTAAACAAATGTCCTTTCATTTCTAGATTTTTTTTTTATTAAGAAATTGACTATTGTCTGGTTTGTCACTCATTTTGCCATAGGAGAAAAATAGTTAGCAATACCTAATTATAGATCAGGGATTGCGAAACTCACAACATCATCGGTCAAAGGAAAAATAACCAAATGTTGATATTACATCATTCTAAGTAAGATGTAAATATTATTTTACTTCTATATAACGAACATCAGTCGGGAGGGACGATTTTATCCGTTATCTGGAGGTATCCGTTAAGAAAGAGTAAATATAAAAAGGAAATAATTATTCACATATTGTACCTTATGATTTAAAACATTTTGAGTCCTAAAAATCACTATTACGATTTCTATAGAGCCCATTAAAAAAAAAAATGTGTTATTTAATGACTTTTCGTCTCAACTATCGTTTTGTTATAAGACACGAAAAAAATTATCTTGTATTTATGGCAAATTAGAATTGCATAGAATTACGAAAACCCTTCCCCCCTTTGTAGATTTTTGTTGCAAAAACTTGTTTCTCCTCGAACTAATTTCCTTGTTCACACAGACAGAACAAAACCAGTCATGTCTCTCTCTATCAATCGGCTAGACCTCGTTAAAATATTCCCACACTTCAAGAGAGGCAGTTCGTTTTTTACCCGTTTGGCATCACTATATTATTGTTTGTTCATATTAATTGTATGAATTGAGTTGACTAAGGTCTTTGATAGTATCAAAATTAACTAAGTTTTTCTCACATATTTTATTATATTCTAAATTAATAAAATGTGTTTTATAGTAGTAATAAATAAACTATATACATGTGACAATATTTCACAAATGAAGCTACTAATGAATCGGAAAATGAAGAACTTCTAAAAATAGTGACAGGGGATTAATAGTTTAGACATTACACTGAAAACAAATGCCAAAAAAAAATTTCTAAAAGCTAATCAAACCGCATTATTTGAATCCTTTTCGGTATGTGTCGTATATCTATGTACATATTTAATTTTTTTTACAAATTACTTGGATAATTGCTATCAATATCAACTTTTTTTTTATTTAATGATTACTCATCTGGAATATGGCTTTATCCGAGTAGCCCTTTCCACATTGTTTCAGATAAATGAGGTTCCACTCCACTGCAAAATATATATGAATAATTCAATTTTGTTGTGTATTAGTACAACGTACTGTGATTTTATTTAATTATATACGATTTTATAATTTCTCTTATGTTCCTTCCCAAGATTTTAGTCAAACAAGGGAATATGAGCTTCTATTTTTGAAGAAAACCACCACCGCATAAAATCAACTCAACCAAGTTTGAACACTGGGTATTCATAATTCTTGAAAACAAGAAATGTTTGTTTGCTCCAGAATAATAGATTACAATAACTCTACGGTATTCAGTAAGTTTGGAATTCATGGACTACAACAACATCCAGCCTGGAGAACTTTGCTATTCCTATAACATACTCCCGAAGGCATGAATACACAATGACAGGACCCCAAGCAAACTAGATCTCATTAAAAACTTTTCGGCCCCAAGTTCTCATAACAACTATTTTTAAAAATTTCAATAAATTTGTGAATTTATTTCCTTGATTCATATCGATAATCCTAGTAATGTACTTGCAATCCAAGGCATGTTGTGTTTACATTATATATAAAGGTGATAATTGATCGTATTTATTATGGAAGTACTCTTCTCAATGTAACTAATTTTACTTAAAGTTCCATACCGACAGAGGGGACATGGTAAAAAAAAAAAAGAAAGATTTTAATATATATAATATAATTTAATATATTTTATTGAAAGAAAAATAGCTATATTAAATTTTATTATTTTTTTTTGTATAGAATTAATTGAAAATATACATTTTTTGGAAACAGGTGCCTCAGTGGTAAGGCACATATTATTTATAATTATTTTCTGTTTCACTGTAGCCATGAGTCAGCCCTTTGGGTCCACCCAGCCTCATGATGTGGGCGCCATATTAGGAGTAAAAATTGTCAAGCGTGATCCTGACCAAATTACGTCCTTGCACAATCGTTGGTCTAGAAGCCGTATATGAGTTGTAGTTGTACAGTTTTATTATTTATTTTTTTTAAATACTGTCAGATTTTGATGATGGTTCAATATATGCTTTCAATCCTAATGAATTAAAAAAAAATGCTTCCTGTGTAAGCATTGCTGCTCAATATCTTACCAATTTAAAAAAAAAAAAACTTTTATTAGCCAATCTCCAAAAATAAAGGCCAGGAATTTCTAAATGCATCTATATTTTTTTTAAATTTAGTAAGTGGTTTTCCTTGTTCACGGCTATATATTAGGGATGGGATATCGATATCGATAATATCGGAATATCGATATTTGGTCTCCGATATCCGATATTTTGATATCGATATTAAGGAACC